>NW_026706757.1:0-73123 GCF_029867415.1 Vicia villosa | reverse complement strand
GTAACAAACCCGTTCATACGCACGGGTTCTGTTCAGTTACGCGAATTTTATACATCATTTATTTTAAATAAAAATGTTAAAAAATAAAAAAATTAAATAAATAATTGATAATTTCGTATATAAAAATATTTAGATCAATAATAAATTATTTTCTGTATATCATTTTTGGATTAAAAATATTTAGATCAATAATATATTTTTTTCCGTATCCAGACTTCATTTTTGTTTACGTATCATTCACAAAAATATTTGGATCAATAGTAAATTTCGTATATAAAAGTATTTAGATTAATAATAAATTTTTTCCCATATACTATTTTTGAACAAAAAATATTTGGGTCATAAATACCATTTTTCGTAAATAATAGATTTTTTTCCGTATACAAATATTATTTTTGTTTAGGTATCATTTATAAAAATATTTGGATCAATATCAAATTTTCGTATATTAAAATATTTAGATCAATAATATATTTTTCCCGTATACCATTTTTGGATCAAAAATATTTGATCATAAATATCATTTCTCACATATAAAAATATTTAGGTCAATAATAGATTTTTTTCCGTATACAGTCTTCATTTTTGTTTAGGTATCAATTACAAAAATATTTGGATCAATAATAAATTTCGTATATAAAAATATTTACATCAATAGTAGATTTTTTCCCGTATACCATTTTTGAATAAAAAATATTCAGATAATAAATAACATTTTTCGTAAATAATAATACAAATATTATTTTTATTCAGGTATCATTTACAAAAATATTTGGATCAATTTTAAATTTCCCTATAAAAGAATATTTAGATCAATAATAGATTTTTTTTCCATATACCATTTTTGGATAAAAAAATATTTGATCATAAATACCATTTCTCGTATATAAAAATATTTAGATCAATAATAGATTTTTTTTCCCAGACCTCATTTTTGTTTAGGTATCATTTACAAAAATATTTGGATTAATAGTAAATTTCGTATATAAAAATAATTAGATCAATAGTAGATTATTTTTGTATACCATTTTAGAATAAAAATATTTGGATCATAAATACCATTTTTCGTAAATAATAGATTTTTTCCATATACAAATATTATTTTTGTTTATGTGTCATTTACAAAAATATTTGGAACAATATCAAATTTTCTTATATAAAAATATTGAGATCAATAATAGATTTTTTGGCCTATTCCATTTTTGAATAAAAAATATTTGGATCATAAATAACATTTTTCGTATATAAAAATATTTAGATCAATAATAGCTTTTTTTCTCGTATACAAACTTCATTTTTGTTTAGGTATCATTTACAAAAATATTTGGATCAATAGTAAATTTCGCATATAAAAATATTTAGATCAATAGTAGATTTTTTCGCATATATCATTTTTGAATAAAAAATATTTGGATCATAAATACCATTTTTCGTAAATAATAGATTTTTTCCTGATACAAATATTATTTTTATTTAGGTATCATTTACAAAAATATTTGGATCAATATTAAATTTACGTATATAAAAATATTTAGATCAATAATAGATTTTTTGAATAAATTTTTCCCGTATATCATTTTTGACTAAAAAATATTTTGATCATAAATACAATTTTTTGTATATAAAAAAATATATATCAATAATAATTTTTTTTTTTGGAAGAAAGAAGTGAGAAAGTGATGAAAGAGAAAAAAAAATAGAGAATGAAGAGAGATTTGATAAGTTTGATAAAATATAAGAGTTGTATTATTTTAATAATAAAATTAAGAACTTTATGGTACAAAGACCAAAAAACCACAATTTTAATTTGGTGGCAAAAAATCAATTAAGGGTATTTTTGACTTTTCCACGACCATTAATTTTCTTATATTATAGATTATGGGAGAGACTGTGTAAATTACACGAGTTTCGGCGACATGAACTAAATATATAGACTCAAAAGTTTACATTATAGTATATTTGTTATATTCATCCTTTATTATTATTATTATTATTATTATTATTATTATTATTATTATTATTATTATTATTATTATTATTATTATTATTATTATGAAAGGAGTCGGTACGTAGATGTGGGACAATATTTCAAAGATTTTTAGTTTGGGGTAAAGATATCGGGTAGTGTTGAGATCATTTTGCACAATAACGAAAAACTTTTAAGCAAGAACATAATTACTCAAGAGGCTCTTTAAGTTATTTTATTATAATAAATTGGTCTTTTAAGTTTTTTTTTTGTAATAACTTGGTCTATTAAATTTTTTTTTGGTTGAATTAAGATCTAATTTTATATTTTTATTTAGGATGCTAATATATATATTTTGTTGCAATTTTATGTACTTTGAGTGATTGATTTAATCTAAGATTGAAAAAAAAAAAAGGTAAAAAGACCAACAACGCACACATTAGTTAATTTAAAGGACTCACATGTAGCAAAAAAAAAAACATAAATGACTACCTTATTACAATAAAATAACTTAAATGACCTCTGATATATTTTTGCCTTTAAGCAAGTGAGATGGAAATGTATCTTTACTTATGCTCACAATTGATTTTGCGAATGCTTTCAATATTGTAGATGTATTATGCAAGTTGAGATGAGATGTTAATCTATTTCTTTGTGGGTTAAATTGTTTCATGGTACATTAAGGTTATACCTTTGGAAAAATACATATTATGTTTGCCACTACTGAAGTGTAAAAAGGAACCCCATTTGGGCCATTCTTTTTTTTCTCTTGTTTTACGATCTCTTATTCATTAGATCATATATAATTTCAAGCTTATTCTTTATGCTTGGTATCTTAATGATCAAACCATCACAAGGGATTCAAAGAAGATTACTAAAACGTCCACATAGAATTGGGCCTTTAATTGAATATTAGTAAGACAAAGGTCTTTCGGCCTTCATGTGATGGTAATTAACTTTGTAAGGAGTTGTTCCTTTTTTGACATTAGGAGATTGGTGTTGGTAGTGAAATTTTATTAAAGAGCTGTTAGTCGAAATAGAGTTTTTATTGAGGGAAGAAAGTTGCAATGACTATTAAGTTAATGCATCTTTTGTACCTTCTAGAACCTAATTTCAAGTATTACAATATCATATATTGAGAAACAATGAGATATATTGTATTGACTTTGATTTTGGTAGAGCTTTATATATATATATATATATATATATATATATATATATATATATATATATATATATATATATATATATATATATATATATATATATATATATATATATATTAACCTTAGTAGTTTTATTAGCAAGGACATCATCCATCTAAAGCCAACATGTTTTAGGATGTCCTTTTTAGAAAAAATGTACACGACATGGAAGTAAATTTTCACATGCTCACATGACACGAATAAGTTTTTTTTATTATTTACAATAACTCATGCTCCATATTTTTTTCATATATATTACTATTTATAGATTAAACCAATGTACATCATCGATGTAATATTATACTATCCTTAAATATCATCTAACAGGTTTCTTATTTCTAGTTGATGAGTTTAGGATATTATTACAGTGAAATAAATATTTTTTAAAAATTAATTTTAAATGAATTATAAAAAATAATTAAATAATATAATATAATTAAAAAAAAAGCTTATGAATAACTTAATAGTTTCACGTGCTTCTAGTTTTTAGTAATAATTTTATTTTAATATTATAATTTTCATGGGTTTTCAATATTTTGGATTATTTAAATTATAAAATTACCTTTGTGACCAAATCATACACCCATTTTTTAAATTATATTAATGAAGTTAGGTATTAAAAAATATTTATTTTTTATGAGTCAAATTCAAATAAGACAAACGATTACGTATCCTAATACTTTTCCATTACTTCTACATTGTTGCTTATATTAATAGAAGCATTCTTTGAACTTTGCGATTATGACACTAAAAATCATCGAGTATCGAGTCACAAGAGAAAAAAGATGTGTTTTAGTTTAGTTCAGTTGATAAAAAAATAAAAATAAATTATCATAATTTCATTTTAAATAAAAATAATTATATTTATAAATAAATAATATTTTATTTTTGTTCTTATGTAATTTAAAATAAATATTATACAAAAATATCATAAAATATATAAATAATAGTTGTTGATTTCTCTATAATATATATATATATATATATATATATATATATATATATATATATATATATATATATATATATATATATATATATATATATATATATATTGACGTGTAAGATTTTGTAATATAATTTGATTTGATTTATTTAATAGGTCAAATACAATCAAATTGAATAGTACGGTTTTGTTAAAAAATACTCAATATCCGAATCAAATATATTATTTTACGATTTTTAAATTTAATTAAAAAGATATATGTACCTTGTCCACAAATAAATACACTTCTTTCTGTATATATTTAAATACGGTCGTGTGGTATGTAAATTTGAAAATAAATAACGAATTATACAATAATTTCATAACGAAGATAAATTAACGTGTGCAATATAGTATCATTTTTCCAAAAACATATATGTAATTATATACTTTGTAAAGTTTTCTTTTCCTTTACAGAACAACAACAGTGCAAAATAAAAATTCAAGTAGTGAAGTGATGATGATGACGATAAAAGATGAGGAAGGAATATCCTATGGAACCTTTATCTTGTCATCATCATGAATTTAAGAATCCCAAGTTGATGAAAAATTCCAAAACCTATGAATCTAGACAAAAAAAAAAAAAAAAAACTAAGAAGTCAAGCTCAATAGTTGCTCCAGATATTCAGCACCCAAATCCTCAAACACAAACACATTTTGTGAATTAATATTAGCATTTTTGGTCTCTATTTGAATCTTGATTTGTTCTTCACTTTTGATTTTCTTTTTACTAACCTTATTGGACTTTTTTCTTATGATGTGTTTCCTCTTGAGTGCCAATACGGGTGAAGTACCTTCTTCCAAAGGCTTAGAGTTTCTACTCATTTCTTTAAGTGATTCTCTAACAACTTCTTCCGGAAAATTCAACACTGCCAATGAACCTCTTGTTGAAAAAGCTGCTTGATCATAAGCTAACGCGGCCGCCTCGGCCGTGTCGAATGTTCCAATCCATACTCTAACACCTTTTCGTGTTGAATCTCTTATCTCGGCCGCGAATTTTCCCCATGGCCTTGTTCTTACTCCTCTATACGCCCTTTTATTACTTTCCTTAATCTGCGGTGGTGATGGTGATAGTGATGAAGTTTGTGTTTGTTTGATTAGTTGTGTATAAGTTGTATTGGATGAGACTTCTATTGACTCATTGCTTAGTACGGACACCAAAGAATTGGACTCGGCAGATGATAAAGATGAAGAAAATGATTCATTTGTATGTGATTCGTTGTTGAAGTCGATATCATCACTAAAGAAACTATTGAAATTTTCTAATTCCCAAGAGAAATTATTGGAGTAGGAATTTTGAGGGAAGTATAGAAGGTTTTGGTTTTGGTTTTGAAAGAGAAGAGAATCAAAGTCCATTTTTGGATGAACTTAACAAATTGGAATTTTGTGTATATGCCTAATGTATGTGTGTGTATATTTTTTTTTCCTTTAATAGTGAAACACTACTAATTGTGAGTTTTGAAGTTTGAATGAAGATATTTGGGGGTTTGGGTTATTTATATAGTCATGGGAAACAAAGAGACCAAAAAGATGGAGAGAGTGATGATTCAATGGAATTAAAAAACAATAGATAGTACTTATTTGGATGTGGTTAAAAGTAAGGCCATAGAGGATGTTTTTGAATATTTTTTATCATCTTGTTGTATTAAAAGATGGAGCTAACGCCTAAATAAAAATCTCTAGTAGAATATTCTTTTATTTTTTATTTTTGGATAAAATGAAAAGGGTAATTGCATTGTTTAATTTAGGCACGTGAGTCAAACTAATTAATGAGCAACGTGGGCAACTCGTAATGAAACATGTAAGAATGAATGAAGTAGGAGACTGCTGTGCAAAATTATACTCTTCTCATTTTCAAAATTTGATGGTGAGAGTTTTGATTCAAATCTTTTGATATGTTTTTTGTTTTTTTAAAAATTGTAAATGCAATTGCAAAGAAGATAAAAATTGTAGTTTTTTTTTAAAACAGAGGCTAAAGGTCAAAAATGCATTAAGAAGAAAAAGGGAAACATACATATAGTAGTTTCTTGGTTCATTAAAATACAAATTTTAATGATTTTTCAATATTTTTGTTAAACCTACAAGTGCGATTTTATTTTAAAATTTTAAAATTTCTTCGTTATCATCCTTATCAATTTTGGTGAAGAACAAATATTCTAATTTATTGCATATTTATATTGTTATAAAATCAATATAAAAAATAAAGTATAATAAATAGTCTCTCTCACCCTAATAAGGATTGGTTGTGTGCAATGATAAGAGACTAGTATGCTATTTATAATAAAACTATATTAAACTAATGAGCTTTTATACACAGACTCATTACATAAGCTAACTTAGGAAACAAGTTAACTTAAACAATTGGACTTAGCAAACAAATCTAATTTGACATGCTAACAATCCTAACATTTCGACTACTGCATACTTGAGCATACTTCGACTACAACATGTGAACAGACTTTGACGACATGCTAAGATCCTATCGAATTGTCGAACCAAGAAGGTACCATTCGATCATACTAAAATTTGATCCAATATCTCACAAATATATTGTAATATATTCTCAATGACTTCTAATTCATTTGATTATGGTATAAAATTAATAAAGGTTAGATAAAGAAAATAATTTATGATGAAACAAGACAAAAGATTATGTAAAGAATACAAATATTGAACCAATACTATTTTCTACTCTGGTAATCCTTCATAGAGATTGTTTTCACACTCCTTTAAGTTTCACTTTTTCAATCCTAATATTTTTACTATCAATGTTTGTTATTCACAATGTAGCATCCAATATATATAGTTTTGGCGTATATGTTCTGATTGGTTGTCACGAGGGTTTCACACGAATCTCTAAAGTTTCTAGTGAATTAATGTGGTGGTTGTGTCTTGAGCATTGATACTCAATAAATAAATGACAAAAAAAATTTTATGAATAACAATGTGACACTTTTTCCTCGGATATTTTTCAACACATGAGGTAATAAGTTAATTCTTTTTTAAATACAAAATACAATAAAATAAGAAACAACATCAACAAAAACACATAACCTTAAAAGATTTTTCCATCTTGATATCCATCTCAAAAAACCGTGTTTACGAGTTTGAAGAGGAAACAAATGCTTTAAGTTAGGGAAAAACAATGAATGTTTTCATAGACAAAATTGCGTAATCTTTTCCCTCGGTTGATATTCTAACCGAAGAAATAGATGACTTAATATTAAAATAAAAAATAAAATAAACAAAATGACAGAATTATAAAGGAAATAAAAACATAAACTATAATGGCTGGAATTCGAAGTGTGACCCTTAGTTAGTTTTCCCTTCGATTATAGTTATCAACCGAGGAATAGATGATAATTACAACAAAAACAATGTGGCGCCTCCAAGATTTATACCTCGGTATTTTTATTGGGTGACATGAATTATTTGTCGTAAAATGTATTATTTGTTATAGTAACTCCTCATTATTAAACAAGTCTCACCCAAGTATTGTAAGTATGAAGTGCGCATAAGAGGAGGTGAATTAGGACCAATAAAAAAATTTGGTTTTAGAGACAATGATGTTCTTATTTTCTGGTTTGGTTAAGTGAGGATAAAGCAATAAAATGCGGAAAGATAAAAGACACAAAGATATATACTGGTTCCCCTCACAATCCGAGAGTACTCCAGTCCCCTTTCAACATGAAAGAGATTTTACTATAGTTAGAATGATTGTAGAAGCTTATCCACACCAAATGTGATGCTTTGCTATCTAACCTATAGAAAGATCAAAGGCTCTTAAAACCTTTAAGATCTTCAACACTAAGTGCAAGAAGAACAATCATCTTCAATGCATACACACTTACTTCCAATATAATCCTGGATAGTAAGTAAACAACAATATGTTTGAATTTTTACAAGAGTTTTTTGAAGTTGAACAATATTTCAATCACTTGATTGATCTTCTTTTCCAAGCAAATAACTTTCTCAAGGATATACAACAAGTGTTTAAGAAATGATATGAATTTTTCTTAAGATTTAATGAAAGAGCAATGCAGAAAAATTCACTTGAAAATTCTAATTTCAACACTTTGTAAATATGAAAGATGAGATGATTTTGGAAAGTTAAAATATTTGTTGGAAAAGGTGATATGAAATATGAAAATAAGAGTTTTATACTTTCATAATACCTCTTCAAAAAGGTATAAAATATGAGAGAGTACAATGGTTGAAAATAGAAAGGTGTTAAGATTTCAAAAAAATAGCATTCCGCATTTTTGCCACTGTTTCGTGTGCCTCATTTAGTCCGAGCAAAGATCTTAAACTTAAGCCTTCATGGGATTGAGGTTTGCAAATCTTCTTCTAAGCAACCATGATCACCTTTCTGTTATTGACATCTCCACTCCATATAAGGTTTCTAGAAGATTTTTCAATGTATTTCGACAAAGCAACACGCCAGGAGTATCATGATCGGTCCAATCAATCCAGGGGGTCATATTCTAATTTAAAAAATAGGCCTACAAGAATATGAATTTATACCGATTTTTTTTAAAAAAAAGTCGATGTAAATCATAGGTTTTAAAAATAAATTATGATTTTACACCTGTTTTAAAAAACTTGTGTAAAATAGATTTTGATAACAATATTTGGTTTTACACTTGTTTTTAAAAAAACAAGTGTAAAATGTATTCCTTCAGTAATTAAATAATAAGCCCCCACCCCAAAATTTGGGGGCTAGCGTTGTAGCGCAGACTGTGCCTGTAAATGGACGACCCTTGGAGTATATATCTATAAAATGAGTGAGGATACTTAGGATTATAAATTTAACTAGCATAACTTTGCCGGCCATTAAAAGACTAGAACCCTTCTAAGTTGGTATCATAGAAACAATATTGTCCCAATAGGTTACAAGTGGGAAGGTTTGACCATACCCTTGAAGATAGACACTCCTAAATAATTAAAAGGTAAATTTTCCCTTTCAAAAACCTATGGGCTGAAGAATGTGCACAAGTCTGCTATTATAAATGGATACAAAAAAATGAAAGACTTAATTGTGTTAACCACCTGACCTGAGACTTGAGAATATTTGTTGAAAAGATTGATAAAGACATAAATGTTGGAGAATTTTCCCTTGCAGAAAATGAGAATTTCATATACATAAAGAAAATTAGTAGCTAAGAGAGTGTCTCTAATGCCTTTTATGAGTTTCAGACTACCTATTGACAAATTTTGCAATGCTCCTACAAAGAACTTCTTCAGCAAAGAAAAAAAAAGAGGAGATAAGGAGTCTCCTTAGCTAACCCTCTAGTGCAATTGAACAAGCCATGTTGAGTATCATTGATGACAACATAAAGATAGGCTAAAGAAAGGATTGTGTGAATCTATTGGCAAAAAATCAATTAAAATCAAATTTATGAAGAACATGAAGAACAAATCTCCAACTTATAGATTGAAATGATTTAGCTATATCTACTTTGAGAGAAAGATTGCCTCCAAAAATATTTTGATCCAAATTTATCACAAGCGTTTAAAATGATTTAATATTTTTTAAAATTTTCAAATCTAGAAAAATTCATAGAAAAAAAGATGAAAGTTTTAAAATAAATTTTTAGAGAAGTTATTGAAGTTAATTTTTTATTTAAAGTGTTTTAGAAAAATAGTTTTTAGTTTTTTTTATAAAAATATATAATAATATAAAATTAATAATTTTGTAGTACAATAAATATCATTACTTTAAAAATTAAAACAAAACTATCCCCTAACATATATATTTTTTAAATGATGATATACTGAAGAAAAGAAAATTGAGACAAAAAGATAGGAGGAATATTCACCAAAACCCTATCAAGAAGATATAAACTTAAAGAATGACAAATTAAGCCGATTTTTTTTACAAAATCTACATGAAGACTAGCAAGAATGAAAGTATAGTAAGTTGAATCAGACATACTAAGACCTATATTAGCAAGTGTATCAACACAACTATTTTCTTTCCTATAAATATGGGAGACTATAAAATCTAATTAGTGATTATTTTTGTACAATTTACCCGTCTATTTCTAATGCACCAAGGTACAAAAAAAAAAAGATACTTGAACGCCTTAACTACCGTCATTGAATATATTTCCAACCAAAGATTATGCCAATTATTCTCATGGGCGAATTCAATTGCAAACATCGCAACAGAGAGTTCGACATAAGAGAATTGGAAATACCCAACCAAATGGCGAAGGCTCTCAGAAAGCCACCATCACTATTACACACTATGCCACCACAAGCGGAATTACCAGAGGGAGAAACAGAGGCACCATCATAATTTATTTTAGTCCAATTTTTAGGGGGAGATTTCCAAATGACCTCAATAATCCTTGGAGCTTTGGAAGATCGGATAATAACACGGAATCTCTTAAGAATTACAAAATCCTGCGTATCCAAAATAAATCTAAAATTAATAAAAAAAACATATTTAATCATATATTTAAGAGCTTAATAGACATGTACTGACAGTGTAAAATAACTTTACATTGTCGTCCAATAATAAATTAACAATCTGTCATATCATTTAAATAATTTTAAAATGTAAGATAATTTAACAAAATACATATTTATTGATTGATAGTGTAAAATTGCTTAGCAATATATCTCGTATTTTCTCTATGTTAGAACGAGGAAGCAAGTATATGCAATTTCTAACTTATCTGCACACTTTGTGTACTTAAGTTTTGTAATTAGTTTCTTTAAACGAAAAATATAATGTGAAATTGGCTTGTAGGCTTTTATTTTTTATGCAATTTATGAACTTCGACTCTAAAATGCAAGTGCATACATCATCTTTAAGTAGGGACAATTTGTTTGATGTATCATGTGCATTGAGAAGTCAATGATACAAAAAAACTGCTTGATCTATCTTGGAAAGTACTCAATAATTTGCATGAATTATTGTTGATATACATAGGTCACTCTCAACTTTGGGTGATTTGCATTGTGCTCATGAATTTGAAGCCCTCCTCAGAGTAATCAAATAGCTTAGTTTTCATCTTTGTATTTGTTCTATCTTAACTCAATAATTCAAACTATACGAGTAAATAAAATGTGTAACTCTATATTAGTAGAAAATAATAATTGAATATTTATTATTGATATATTTTTTTATTTTAAGTGTATTTAAATATGTTTTAAAATTCTCTAAAATTCTTAACCAATAATGATATTGTTCACTTCCATAAAAAAGATACTCCCTCTGATCTTTAATATATTAATTTTTCAATAAAACAAAAAAGTAAATTATTATTTTTTTATATTAAAGACCAAAAATAGTACTATAAATATTGATTATATTTTTAAAATAAAAAAAAAATCTAAAAGATCCTCTTTTTAATTCCTTTCAGATCCAATATAGCAGGAAGAAATGCAAAATTAAGACTTCTCCTTCATTGATCATTGTGTCACATTCATTGGTTCGGCGTATTCATAATTCCCAGCAGGACGACTCGTGTACAGTAAAATTCACTGCTGGAACTTAGAAATTTGGGAAAATACATATTTTATTTTCCTAATGATAGAAAAGAACTAAACTTTGAGAAAAAACATGTTATTGTTAAATAATATTATTAATGTTATTATATGATAAAAAATGTTATTGTTACACCAAACTCATACCCTACATCGTAGTTCTCCATTCACTATAATATTAATAGATATCGATATAAAATTGTGTGATTAACCAACCAACTTTTTAATTTGATTAACCAATATTTTATATTTTATTAATCAATTTTATTTTATTTATAAAAATTATTTTTAATATTTGGACGTTTATTAACCAACTTCATAATTTATATTAATCAGTATTTTACGTTTTATTATCAACTTTATTTTACTACTAAAAATTATTTTTAAAATTTGGACATTTATTAACCAACTTCGTCACTTCATTAACCAATTTTTTACATTTCATTAATAAATTTTATTTTACTACTAAAAATTATTTTTAATATATGGGCTTATTAACCAACTTCATTAACCAATTTTTTACATTTCATTAACCAACTTTGTTTTAATACTAAAAGTCATTGTTCATGCTCTGTTCACGAGGCATTGTACGCAATCATATCACTATTCATGATAATTGTTCACGGCACTGCTTACTATTCATGTCATTGTTCACCGTACTTTTGTATTTCTTTGCTTACGTTGCTTATGTTGTGTTGCTTTGCAATAGGAATTTAGTTTTCAAAATTTATTCCAATAGTAATAAAGATGATGCACTTCAATCTACAAGTGTCTAATTTAATGGAGAAAATTATCCTTTATATAAGCTGTGTAATGAAGAATTTTTTTAAAGGAAAAAGGATGTAGAGGTATGATGATGAAATCTCTGTTACGCCTACGGATAAAGAGGATGAAGTAAAGTTTGTAAAAGAGTTAGAAACATGAGATGTTAGTAATTAAAAAATTCTTACTTGAATCAACAATTATTTTTCTCAATCAATAGACGTGAATTAACAAAATATAATATTGCTAAGGACGTAAAATTTGCAAAACTGTATTAGGCGGGGAGTGATACCTAAACATAATAATATTACCATTCAATAATTTTATTTATACATATATAATTTGTGGGATCAATAAACTATTATCAAATTAGATTAATTAAAAGTTGTTAAAGCGTACCCTGACCAAAGAAAAAAATAACATTTGGTTTTTGATGACTATTCAGGATGATTATGAGGGCCTTTATGGCATTATTATATGCCACTCTTTTTTTCAACATTGATTCACTTGATAGTGTAGAAGTATGCTTTAAAATCTTGAGTAATAAAGAGAAATAAAATATGCTTTAAGATTTGATGAAATCAGAAGGCCATAAAGTATTAAAAAACAAAGGAAGACGTCGGGGCTATACGAGAGATCCAATGATTGGTGGTCGGCGGTGTCGGAGGAGCAGAAGCAGTCTGGATGTTCATCGACGGCGTGTAGTACTATGGAGATCGAGGGTTTGCGGCAAAATTCTGAGGCCAGTTGAGTCGAGAGACAATATGGGTCTATAAGGCATCAAGTCTGGTTCAGGCGATTTGCATTTATCGGGTTTGGATATTTCAATTCACATATTTGTTAGTTAGTGAGTTGCGTTTTGGACTTGTTAAGGATCAGTTGTGTTTCACCAAATATAAATATGTATGTATATCATTCTTGTCTTTGCAACCTTTAACCTGTAGTCTGAAAGACAAATGGAGAAGGTGACAATCCTAAAGAAGACTTAGAGAAGCTAGGGTAAAAATTCCTATGATTGTGTTCTTGGAATTCGAGAAATCTTTAGAGGTATCTAAGGGGATTGACAAACACTTTTAACAACTTGAGCTTGTGTGATTCACATATAAAGAGTTATAAATATTGGAAAACACTTAGATAGAAAATATTGTTCTCGAGAATTTGGGTGACTATTTTCAATTATTGGAAATATAGTGAATCATAGAGTATATATATATTTACTCCAAGAGTAAGTGTTGAACACTTACATCAAATCTTAACCATTGAATTACATTAATCTAACGACTTTAATTAATTTTTTATATAAAATAATATTTCCAAAAATAATTAAATTAAATGATCAATTAAAAAACCGTTAGATTAATGAAAATCAATGGTTAAGATTTGGAGTAAGTGTTCAGCACTTACTCTTGGAGTATATATATATATATATATATATATATATATATATATATATATATATATATATATATATATATATATATATACTCCAAGAGTAAGTTATTATAACTTACTCCACATCTTTCCATTAATTCTTTTCAATCTAATGATTAAAATTAATAAGGAATAGTTTTCTCTCTCCACATTTAATTACTTATTATTTTTAACCATTAGATTGAAAATAATAAATGGTCAAGATGTGGAGTAAGTTATTATAACTTACTCTTGGAGTAAATATAACCCTCATATCTCTCTCTCTCTCTCTCTCTCTCTCTCTATATATATATATATATATATATATATATATATATATATATATATATATATATATATATATATATATATATATATATATATATATATTTCTTTGTTTTCTTGTCTTTTGTCTTATACTTGCTTCATGAGGATTTTCCTTCACTCTTAATATGTTAATGTTTTTCTTGAGATCATTTATTTTGGTTGCCATTATCCATGTCTTGAGTTCAATATAAACATATGATATATGCCTTGTAGTCAATATAGACATGTGAGCAAAAAGGTAATTATATACTTCAACGTTATCCCAAAAATGTTGTTAGATCACATGACATTTTTGTGACTTGGGTAAAAATGATGTGTTGCTATATATTACTCACTGTTTATTATATTAAATGTGTGATTTGATATAATTACCTACATCACAAGAACTTACACGGTCACATTCATAAGAACATATTGAGGAGAGAAAATAAATAAGTGAAGTTTATTTGATTGTGCAGTCTTATAATGTGCTAGCGTTAATCATAGAAATGCGATACACTGCAAGGTACAGTTTTCTTAAGAGCAATATATAACACTGTAAGGCAAGCTGTACTTAAGTAAAATACACAACACTGTAAGGTACAATGCACTTAAGTTAAATACAATACATTGTAAGGTATGATTTGCTTAGTGGGCTTGTTCAGCTTGTAGCCCACACAAGTGGTTCTATAAATAGGACCCTTGTGATGAATTATTTGATACTTTACTAAAATTTATTTTTTGAAACCCTAGCTTTACTCTCTCTCTCTCTCTCTCTCTCTCTCTCTCTCTCTCTCTCTCTCACACACACACACACACACACAAACACACACACATACACACATGCACACACACACACATACACGCACACACACAATCAAAGTCTTTATTTTTAACATTTAGAACTGAGATTGAAGTCACTATGTTCGTTTAGACTAAGTATATGTGCTATTCTTTGTTCAACGCTCGTGATCGTTCTCTAGATTTTTCATCAATAGTTAATCGCCACAAGAGGTACATATTATACTGATCATGTCCATTTGTAAGGGCCAACTAAGGGATTTTATCGGACATATGATTGTTGGACCTTCACCGAAGGATTTTTATTGTCTTATTAGGTAATAATTGTAAGAATTTTACTGGAGGATCCTTTTCGCCTCATCAAACATATGATTGTTGAACCTTCACTTAAGGATTCATGTCGCCTTATCAGACATATGATTTTTGGACCTTCACTTAAGGAACCATGCCTCCTTATTAGACATATGATTGTTAGACCTCCATTGAAGGATCCTTGTCGCCTTATCAAACATCTGATTGTAATGACTTCAATGAACGATCCTCGTCGGCTTATCTTGCATTTGATTATTGGACATTCATTGAAGGATCCTTGTCGCCTTATAAGGCATATGATTGTTGGACCTTCACAGATGGATCCTTTCTGCCTTGTCAAGCATATGATTGTTGGACCTTCACTAAAGAATCCTTTCTATCCTATCATACATATGATTGCTAGAACTTAGTTGGAGGATCCTTGCCACCTTATCAAACATATGATTTTCAGACTTTCACTCAAGAATCCTTGCCGCCTTCTCAGGAAACTTATTATTGGGACCCTCGTCAAAGTAGACTCAACTTGCCTCAAGCAAAGCTTGAGGCACTCTCCAAAGGGAAATATAAAGAAATAAGCCTCATAAAATAATTAAAATTACAATAAAATAAATAATAAAATAAAATAAGGCTAATCGCAACAAGGTCTAAACATTTTCATGAATAAATCTCGAATGGTGAGGTTATAAAGAGGCATACAACGGGCAAAAGACAAATAAGAAAACAAAAGTGCACATACCTAAAGCATCAAATATTGCAACTCTTGAAGGAATCACTCCTAACACTGATTGAAGGGATATCTTTAAACAACGCTTGAGGGACTCACCCCGAGTTCTACTTGAGGAACTCACCCTCAAGGCTATGATTGCGGAACCCCTTTATTATTCATCTCAGGCACGCACTTCTCTTGAAAGAGATCAATGTCTCACAATTTTAAATCACTTCGACCTTCCCAAGCCTCGTTTTGTGGTGAGAAGTTAATGTCACCCTAAGACATCATCTTGTTTTAGTAAGGAGTGAAAATTATCACTTCCCCTCAGAGCTAAGCTCCACAAGATGTCTTTGCCAACTCAAGGAACAACAATAACACGAAATTAATAAAAATTCCTTTATATATCGGGAGTCTTTCAACAAGTGGCACCCACGATATTCTTAAGGGAGTCTTTCAAACGCATAAAAAAGAGGAGGAAAGTGTCCCCCCTATAATGGAGGAGTAACGAGTCTCCCTTATTTCCACGAATTCGCTGGGAAAGGCCTTATATATATATATATATATATATATATATATATATATATATATATATATATATATAAAAGTTTGCTAACGTAGACCACTTGATTTTATGAAGGCCTATTTTAGCAACATGCACCTTAGAGTGCATTTAACTATTTTTTAGTTAAAGCTTACTAAAACACACCTTCATAAAATTAAGTGGGTGTATTTTAGCGAACGACTATGGAGTTTGCTAAAATATACCCACTTATTTTTATGAAGGTATGTTTTAGCAACATGCACCTTAAGGTGTATTTAACTATTTTGTAGTTAATGCTTGCTAAAATAGACCTTAATAAAATATATATATATATATATATATATATATATATATATATATATATATATATATATATATATATATATATATATATATATATATATATATATACCTTTGATTTGGAATATGCATTCACTAATTTCGTCAAATTTATTATACAAAGTCTTTTGCAATCATTCGTGTAAGCAGACACCCTCCTTATATTATACTTTTCGCAAGTACAACTATATAATTGTTATTTTCATCGTGGTAAGGAGTGATAAAACGAGTCTGCCAAGACGGACATGTCCGTTTTGTCTATATTTTTTGCGGCTTGGCCAAAGGTTTTAAACTATAGCACCCTCTAATATGTTTGCTCTGTTTTGTTCTATTTTTTTTCTTCGCGTTTTTACAGACATAAACAGTGACATAATTTTGTAATTTTTCGACTTTAAAGATGCAATGTCCGCCCCCACGTTATTGTTTTACGTGCTTTTGTGCGGTGAATTTAAACGTACAGACATGTCTGTTTCGACTGTTTTTTTTTAAAATAAAATTTTAATAGACTTTAATATATAAAATTTACATGTGGCATGTTTTTTTTTTATTACTCCCTCCGTTCCTTTATAATTGTCACTTTTGTGAAAAAAATTTGTTTCTTTTTAAGTGTCACATTTCAAAATTCAAGAAAGTATTTTTGTTGTTTTGTCAAAATTACCCCTAATCATTATGATAGAGAGAAAAAAAAAGTTAAATAAAATATTAAAAAGTTTAGGGTATTATTGGAAAAAGAATAATCATTACTTAAAAAGTAACAATAATCATTGGTTGTCTTGGTATGTGAAAAAACTTAAAAAGTGACAATTATAAAGAAACGGAGGGAGTATTAATTAAAAGAAATGATAGTTGATGAATAATAACTTTAAAGAGAAATCCAGTCAAACTCAAATCCAAACGTATTATAGAAGAATTAGATTTAGCGCTTGTGCATGGGATGGAAGCATATCAATATGATTTCTTTGATCCCTTCACATGAAAACAAAACATTATAAGAAGCAAATAAAAAAGATTAGATTAGTGTTGAGTAAGAATGGTTGAATGCACTGTATTTTTTCCATTCCAATAACCTATCTCTGTCTAACTTCTAGATTTATACAAGTGTCACATCAGCCGCCAGCGTGTCCTCTTCCTTGCAGATGAAATAATAAATCAAATTGGGAACATTATATATTGATTATTGACACTACTATCTGTAAGCCATTTTTGAAGTTTGTTTTCTTCTAGAAAAAAATTGTAGCCCAATTATCCAAATCAATATATGTTCCTTCAAGGTATACAGTAATGAATTAAATACAAAAAAAATATCAATTTAAAAATATATTATTTAATACTATATATTTTAGTTCCAAAAATAATATTCATATTATGTGATTTTGTAATATAGTTTTAAAACATTTGTTAACATTTATCTTTTATAGTATTGACCTAATCTTTTAAGATGTTTGTTTTCTTTAAATACAATTTTTAATAATAATAATAATAATAATATACTTTAAGATATTGATTTAGTTTGTTTGGGATATGATGTCAACATAGTTGTGATGCATTCTCTCCTTATTTTCTCACTTCACTTATTTATAAAATAAAAAAAAATTAAATTTATTAATAAAATAATTTAAATGGCAAATAAATTTATTTTCATTTATAATATTAGTATTTGTTATATAACATTGAGAACGAGAATCGAACTCCCGAGTTAATTGTTATTTTTTTAAATAAAAAATTTGTTATTAATTAGTCTAATACCATCGATATTCTAACTCTTAGATGTTCTGAGAAATTGGTTGAAGAGTTGGCTAAGGTTTTGTTATAGGTGGTTGATTTTTCCTTCAATTATTTTACAGAACCTCTTGTAAATCGACATTAGTTGGATGATGTTTATTTTTGCTTGCTTTTAGAGGAAGATAATGTTGCTTTTTTCGCTTAGTTTCTTCTTGTTGAGATTGATCGAATAATTGCTCATTGTGATAATAATAAAAGTCTTGTTTCTGATGGTTTTAATTGCTTTTTTAGGAGATTTTAAATACTTCTTAGGTTTGGTCTCGAAGTTATGTTTGATTAGTCCCACTATTATACTTTTCTCCCTTATAATTTATCTACATATACTTTGTTACCATGATCCTTAGAGTCGGGTCTCCTATCCATTTGTAAGATTTTTGATTGATTTTCTTGGTGTATAAGTTTGTTGCAAAGTGTTTGTGGCCAGATTAGCTTATGGATAAGTTAGTTTTCTCCAATCAATCAGTATTTCTTGACAGGATGGTTGCGGTCAATGAGTTGGTAGATATGTTAAATAAAACTTTGTCTTATTTTTAATGTGAATTTGAATAAACGTGTAATTGAGTTAGTTGGGGCTTTATTAATTATATGCTTGTAAGATTTGGTTTTTATGAGAAGTGGAAATCTTGGATCTGAGCTTATGTGTTCACTAATAATTTTGTCGTGCTAGTAAAAGTTTACCCGACTAGAGAGTTAGTATCCAATAGTGGTTAAAGTTGGATTACTGGTAGGAGCTAACCTTCCTTTTCAAAATACTTGCAAACCACTAATAAATATTGTCTCTAAGAGGCTCTATTCTTTGATACAAGTATATTAGTTTGGGAGCGAGGGAGAATAATCTTTCTTAACTTGGTTCTTAATGTCATCCCAATTTTCTTATTATCCTTTAAGATGCTTGTTAGGGTTTAGACGATTTAGTTAGGATTCCAACGAGGCTTCTCTAGAGAGGGATTAAAGATGCTTATAATGTTCCTTGGGTCTATTGGTTTGATGTGTGCAAACCTAAAGAGGGAGATTTCTTGAGGATTCAAGATCTTTGCCTAGTTAACTTAGCATTGTTGAGTAAATGGAGGTTGATGTTGATCTCAGGTGCAATTGGTCTTTGGATCAATTTGTTGAATGTATTAGGATGAAAGTGGGCAATAATGTTTTTACCTCTTTTTGGGATGATCCATGGGTCAAATTCATCCCTCAAGTATGAGATTCATTATGCTTTATAGTATCTCTAGCCTGCTTGGTAGGTGCTGCAGCGGTATAGCTGCAAGAAACAAAAGTTTTGGAAGTATTTATCCGGGAAATTATCGTGTCCACAGAGATTAGTGCTACTGAATTGTCATTCGACGGATTCTTAGTTCTTGAGTTTGGGTTCAATGGGTTTTAAGTAAAAACGGAAAATATAACATATGAACATAAAAAGAATACATCCTTGATAGAGAATAACTTATCTGGTTTGAATCTAAACTACTCCTCACAAACATATATTTATCACTCCGCCGCACTCAATCTACAATACTTATCAGAATCACCACATATCCCTCACATCAATGTCCATTTCTGCAACATCGACGAGAGTTCAACTATATTGCTCTTTCGACGATGTCTCAACCGATCGAACAACATAGAGACATTAAACTCAGATATTATATGGATGTTAACCCCAATCCTATGTCTAAAATCAAAAGCTAACAGATGTCCCCCTAATCAAGATTTGTGATGTCTATTTCTACAACAACACAAATCCAAAGCATTTAAGCAAAAAGATCAAGGAAACACCGATTAAGATTTGTAAATCAAACTTTATACAACAATAGAGTAACAAATATACATAGGTTTAGAGTAAACTTACAAACAAACCCAACAAAAATGGTTACAAAGAGAAGAGGAAGAGAAGAAAACCAAATATTTTGCGGTGTCAATCACGAGCAAAGAAGCTTCGACTCCGGATCATCCGATTACAACCTTCAATGGTCTAGACCAAAAAATGTAGGTTTGATGGATTGGGAACAAATACCCCAAAACCATAACCTAAAAAAAATGTGTTTTTTCCCCTATTTAACATTTCTGAAAATCGCACACCACACGTCGCGCGCAGGAGGGCTCGCCGCGCCGAAGATGCTGTCATGAAAAAAACAGCTTTAGCAAAAATGTCATAACTTGAGAACCGTAACTCCGATTTGCGCCCAGTTCGAAGAGTTGGAAAGCTTATTCAATTTCCTATCTAAGAATGAAAAAATATCAACCAAATTGATGATTTATTATTCTTTGATTTTTGAGCTTTATTCGTCGATGAGTTGGTTCCGTTGCTCAAAATCGCGCGTTTGAAGCCGTGTCTTCGACACTTTATTGCTCATGCTCCAAATACACAAGAATACCTACAAAAAGACACAAAAACTATCAAAAGGTATAAAAGTATATGAAAATACAACTATTCACAAAGTATACGTATTTATACACAAAACGGGGAATTATTCAAACGGTATTAACAAAAAGTATTGATAAGTGCCACTATTTACAAACACATAATAACTACATTTTTGCACTTATCAGTAGGGTGGTTGTCGAGGTTAGAATTTGGGTTGATGGGTATTTGTTTAAGATCTTTGGTGGGAGATATATCTTTTTTGCGTATGAGAAGGAATTGATTAATAATCGTTTCTCTGTTATTAAGGAAGTGACGCCCTTTCAGGATCTTGATTAGTAGTGTATTTTTTATTTCTCTGACATGCATTATACTTCTATACACAAGTCTTCCTTTTATCTCATATTTTCTATTTGTGTGGGCTTGATGTTACCACTTATTTGGGGCAGGTAGGCTCCTTATAAAGTTGTTGTGTTCTTTTGTGAGCTTTTGTTAGATAAGATTCTCACTAGGGTTAACCTGCTTAAGTGGAGGTTATTATTGATCATAAGGGTGTTTTGTGTCCTATGTGTAGAGGACCACTTGAGTCAATTTTCCATTTTTTTTTACTTGTGAGTTGGCGGCATTCTTGTGAGTTGGCGAAATTCTTGTGGTATAAGATCTTAAAATGGTTAGGGTGGTTTCTAGTTCTCCCTAGAGAGTCTTTGTATTTTTTTCGCTTTTTATTTCATTGAATGAAGAGTCTAGGGTTAGAAGTGTATTTTTTTAGCTTTTTATTTCATTGAATGAAGAGTCTAGGGTTAGAGGTGGTTTAGCCATAATTTGACACTCTGTTGTATAGTCGTTATGGAATTCTCAAAATAATATTGATCTTAAAAGTATGACTATTAAGTGGAGGAGAAAGAAGATAAGAGTATCTTCCTTATGTGTAATGCTATCTTAATAGGTTTGTGATCTATAAAATACGAACACCCAGAATCACAGACACAACGACACCAATAATAATATGGAATAAATATTAAACATAATTATAAATGTCGGTGTAGGTGTCCGACCCCGAGGCAGACACACTTTTCTTAAGATGTGTCGCTGCTACATAGTTTGAGATTATACCTTTATAATTATACATTTTTCAAGCATCTTCATATATTTTGATTATTTATTCATTTATTTCATTAATTTGATTCAAGTTGGCTGTAGCTCATTAGGATGATAAACCCGAGATACCTTTTAAATTTTCAACAATTAGATGAAAAAAGGACCAAAACGTACACCAAAAACAAAAGTAAATTATAATAATATAGATACAGTTAACATTTACAAAACAATTGTTTGTTTTTATCCTCAAACAGCATCATGCCTTAAATCCACATGACATTGCATTTAGACCATTTGCTAAGTATTACAGATTAGTAGATATTCAAGAATAACAAATGAAAAGTTCTCATACGTTACTAGATCTACTAAAATAACCATTGTCAAGATAATTGTAAACAATATTTTATTCCTCCCATGGAGAAATAAATGCGGACAAAATCATAGTGGACCAATAGTAATACCGTTATGATGATGAAGACCAAAGATGATAAAGAGAATGCAGACAATAGCCTTAAATGATTCATACTTTAATAGACATGCATTATTATCAACTTGTTTAATAATGTTTCTTTCCAGCCACTTGCTTAATACTTTTTATGATGCATTAAATCAGATAAGTTAACATGAAATTTGTCAGAATAAATAGAGTTTTCTATTATTGTTTGAATCATAGAAAATCTCTTGTTAAAATATATATGCAACTGTTTATATATATATATATATATATATATATATATATATATATATATATATATATATATATATATATATATAGTTAAATTATTGTTAAAACTATATATAGTTTTTGTTTGAAGGATTAATAATAATATTATTAATTTTAGTTATAGCTAGGTTTATTGGCCCCACGCGACGCCTCGTGCTTTTAGTGAGATGGATGCAGATACATGAATCTTTATAAACTTGACAGTTCCTTGTCAAAATTAAATTAATAACATCTAGGTAATATTTTAATGTTTAGTTGGTTTATTAGTTAATTGGTCCATTACATCGTCTGGACTTTCTTTCAAAATTCAAAGTCAAGAGGAAGATATCATTGGCAAGCTTTTATTGAATAAAATTAGAGTTGCCAACTTTTTGTTAGGCTTTATAAAACTGCACAAGATTCGTGCGCTACAGTTTATTTACAGGGAGTGCTGGTATCTTACTTTGTGGCAGCTATTTTGCAAGAGGTTTCTGTAATTTTTTTTATTTTGTGAGGTTTTTTTTAACCTCTTTAAAAACAATGATGTTGTGGATTCAATTGCATAGGTTTGCAATAGTGAGAGTGTTTTTTTTAATATAATAATTTAGAAAAATTCAAGTAGAAGTGTTTTTTTAATTTATTTATTTCCTTAATACATGAAAGGATGTTTATATTGGAAGAGAATAAGTTCTCACATTAGTGGAGCTTCCGAGGTAACGTAGAACGTTATGATAAATATTAAATATGTCATTTTTTACATTGGATTATTAGCATAGGTGAAAAATAGTTTACGTTATGATAAATATTAAATATGTCATTTTTTACATTGGTATAGGTGAAAAATATTATTAATTTTAGTTATAGCTAGTTACATTGGATTATTAGTATAGGTGTAAAATAACCGAGGGAATAAGGAGTAGGGGGCAAATTTCTCCCATTGATTAGATTGTTAACTGAATGAATATGTTATATTTTTCACCTGAGGTAAGGGTGTAATGTAACTAAGAAAATAGAAGATACATTTTACCTTGGACAGGAGAGTAATCGAAGGGATAGGTGGATAAGAGATATATTTTTACATCAGTTGTGATGTGTAACTAATTACTAATGTAAAATCTCTTGTAATGACTGATGTATCACTACTACAAATAATATATTTTATTACAAAACTTTCATCTCATCAAACAAAAAACGAGGTATAATGACAGGGCGCGCCATTTTTTATTTTCTAAATAATAAATACCACTTAATCCCTCAATTTCTGTATATAACAGAGAGAAAATTAATTCAGGACATGATTCGAATATCAGCAAATGCAGTTTATGCTTTTTTTTTTAAATGGTGTCTTTCTTTTAATTTTATTTTATATTTATAAATTAAATGATCTATTTCTTTGGTTTCTGTTCTGGACTTGCCCGACACTAAGAAACGACCCAATTTCCGTTCACCTTTGAGACGGCCCAAATGACCTAGGCTCAATCACTCACAGACGGAGAAAAGACTCTCCCCACGCCCGACACCGAGCACGATGCAACCTAGCTGACCAGATCGACTCCCACATTCATTTGACTCCCCAGATCTCACCTCGTGTCGACCAGGATCGCCCCTCTGCTCGCCTAACGGCTAGTGTCGAGTAGTCTTATAGGATTCCTAGGTTTACTCCTATAATCCTGGCAGTTACGGGTTTTGGGCCTAACCCAAAACTCAGACTGTTAGTCACGCGCTGGGGTTATTATATAAACTCTCTCACTTGAGAGGGTCAGAAAACACATTTGTCATAACCCTAACACTTGCTCGTATATGTGACCATACTGACTTGATCGTCGAAGTACCTTGCAGGTACACCCCCCTCTCCTCTTCCTCGACGCCGTGCAAGACATTCGTGGCCCTTTCTGGTTTTGACCTCTAGGTCAGTATAGTTTCTATGATAATTAAGAGATTAGATAATCAGATTTTATTATAAAAGCACTCGTCAATAAAGTTTTACCATAAACCTAACTTATATGCAGTCGCTCCAAACTCGTACGCATCATTCTTTGGGAAGGATTGCAAGACAAAAAAATCTTCAATGTTCTATGTGGTATGGTGTTCTTCTATCTTGAACAAAATAATTTTTTCCCTTGAAATCCATCTCACATAATTGTGTTGATGTTGTTGTTGTATTTTTGGAATAACCTTTCTATGTTGTCAATCAAAGAAAACACTCTGTAATTTATTGCTTTCCTTAATTGATAAACTTGAGAAATTTATTCCTATATATGCTGTAAATTGTAAGCAATTGCAACACACAAAAAATGATGAATAATAAAAAATTAAAACGGAAACAAGAGAGGTTACTTTCAAGTTTTTATCATTCATCATTTTTTGCAAGTAATATATTATCTAGTTTTTCTTATAAAATTAGGGGAAAATCCTTATTTTATTTTTTAATAAAAAAAAATTCCCCTCGATTTTATAAATGAACCAAGGAGTTTAGTTACTCGCTACAACAACGAATCTATGTCCTATATTCATAAAGTAACAACACTCAAGAAATTTTCAAGACATCTATCAACAAGACACTCTTTACATCCATCATTATATATTTTATTCTCTTTCTTGTGAAAGCATTTTTCCATAAAAACATTTGCTCAAGATAATGAAATCTTGGAATAGATCTCTGGGATGGATTGCAAGTGTAAAAAAAAAATTCCCACGGTTGGAACTGACAACTTATTAGAAATTTGATGCATGCGATCCATTGAACTTGAAAAGAATGCGCACAAAGGATGTACAACAAAACATGGATAACAATAAAGGTTTGTTGTTCTCCAAGAATAACAACGACAATGATGAATCAGATTTGTCAAAATCTAGATTTGTTGTAAACAATGTATTTTAATATTCTGTGTAAACAATATAATTTTTAAATTAAAAATATTTTTCTCTCGATTTTTAATAAAAATTTAGAGGTATGTGGTGCTTGGGATGTAACCTATTTTATTGTATTTTTACCTCAGTTTTGAGTCCTAACCGTAGGGAAATATAATCGTATTTATTCAGCTTCTTCAGTGTCCTTACACAAATAATTGTCATCCATTTAATGAGTATCAACGTTCAAGACACTACAATTAGTGATCTGCGTGAAACCTAAAACACATTCATTATAAAAGTATTTTGAATATCAAAAATTGATAATGAAACATTTGACATGGAAACTTAAAGAAGCTGGGAAAAGTTCTCTATGATGGATTGCAAGAGCAGAAAACCATCTGGGTTCAAGGGTTGTGCTATTAAATAATCATATAACTGAATATTTAATTTATTTATCTAACCCCTTATTTTTGTTATATATATAAAAAAAATGCAAGCAATATTTAACCTTTGATCTTCCTCAAGATTTAATGATTCAAAAATTCAGCATATGATCTTCACTAACAGTGATGATGATGAATCAGATTCAAAATATTTTTTCTTTAATATTTTGTGTAAACAATGTAGTTTGTAAACAAATTAATTTTCTAATATCCTGTGTAAACTGTTATAAATGGTATGATTGTGGATGTCTATCACTTAGGAGATTTCACATTGATTTTTCATCTATTATATTTGTCCGATAAATAAGTCTCATATTGTATTTGAATAACTTACCCAGAATGAGAATAATATAATGAATTTTATTCTTTTCTTTCTTTCGTCTCTACTCTTCTATTATATTTCTTCTTATTAATTTCGTAACACGTTATCAGTACGAAAATCTATGAAACCTTCGAAGAACTAAAATTGAAACCCTAACTATTAGAGTTAATATTAGTTTATTATTTTATCCTTTTTCTTTTTTATTTTCAGTGTTGAATTTCGATATTATATATTATTAAATTATCAATAATCCTTGAAGGATTACAAAACAATGAGTTTGTTATATAGTTAATAAAGAACTTATAAGTATCCATGAAGGATAGAAAAATAATAGCTTGTCATATAGTTCATGAAAAATTTGATGGTCGACCCCACGCATCTACGAAGAACTTATCAAACATATATGAAAGATTTTGCATTGAATAATTTTTTCCATGGATTATAAAGAACATATATGATATAATTTTTGAATAATTATAACAAATAGAATTTAATCAATCATATTAAACAATCCCAAAATGATTGTATCAATAATATTCAAGAATCTTATAAGGATTAAATAAATAATGCAAAAGTATCCTAGAAGGATTGCATAAAGATGTTATGACATAGATTTTTGAGAAATAAATTAATATCAAAGACATTAAGAATCCGTGAAAGATTGTAAATATTGTTTTTTTTAATAAAAGTATTTGTGATTGAGTTCCTTAAAAACTGCATAAAATAATTTGCGATTGAGTTCTTGAAGAACTACATAAAATTATCAGTGATTGAATTCCTTAGAAAATGCGTTAAAGTATTTGTGATTGAGTCCTTGAAGAACTACATAAATTTGTTTGTGATTGAGTTCCTGAATGACTTCTTTGCATTTATAACATACATTAGTATGAATATTGTTTTAATATCCCAAAAGGACTTCACATAAAATATTTTTTATCGATGTAAAGATTTATAACATACTCAGTAAACATCATAGAAGGATGACATGAATAATCCTACAATATCTCGGAATGATTGTTTGAACATATTACTTTTTAATTATTGTTTATGAATATATGTGTATATATAATTTTAGTATAGTTTCCAAAAAATAAAAATAAAAATGTGTATGTTTTATGTTTATGCTTAGTTGAAATATATTTTAAATACATCATTACACTACAAAAAAGCGCTAGATTTGCGGATGTTTTTAAGCTATTTAGAGGGGGTTTTAACCTCTACAAATTGAATTGCGGGAGTTATCAAAACTCCCGCCTATACGATGGCCATAAATTGTCTGCGGGGGTTTTAGATGATCGTTGGTATTGTACTAAATAAACTGAGGCGGTTTAGTTTTGGAGGTTATAAACCCCTGCAAAATACGTAAAATATCTTTAAAAAAAAGCTCAAGATCTCAATAATTTTTTTAAAAATGAAAATGAATTATTTAAAAAATTTATCCAAACTTAATATAAGTCAATTATAGAGCAAACAATGAGGATTACAAGTCTACAAAAATACCAACATTCTTAACCCAGTACTCTCAAATTTTGACTAAGCTAATAAATTATAGAAATAATAAAGATAAACAGTGCTCCAATGCTCTAATTATACATGCAAATAGACAACCAATTCTTAAAAAGATCAATATTAACAAGAAAAAATGATGCTTTCTTAGATCCTGTAGGCATACACTATAATTTTACTATCTATTACTTATTCAAAACACACCAACAACTAAGGAGAAATAGTTTGTTAATACATGCAACTCTATATTAACAGTGTATCATTTGGATTTTGAAATGGACAATATATATATATATATATATATATATATATATATATATATATATATATATATATATATATATATATATATATATATAACACATGCCTGCAATATCAATAAGATGAAACCTATATCATTAACTTAAGAGTATGTTTACCAAAACTAAATCTTAAAAATTGACACTGTATAATTTGGATAAGGATTCAAAAAACTAAAGATGAAAAATGAGACTCAATGCAACAATATTACTTTCTTCTTCTCCTCAAGAGCCTTGCTTATTTCATCAAAAGTAATTCTATTGGCTTTAACTATTGTCCGATTTAAAACCTGAATTGAATAACACAAATTTTATTTCAAATTATGATAAAAAAATAAATTAATATAAATCAAAACTCTTCTAGTTGTTATACATTTAAAACATAAAATGACACAAACTGCTACACACCTAGTAAAAGAATCATAATTAGAAAAGAGGTTAGATTTGGTCCAGTTGTTATACATTTAAAGCATGATATGAACTTCATATATATATATATATATATATATATATATATAATATCAACCATTGGATTCATCAAGAGAGAGAATGTTAATACATTAATGAGACTATTAATTTCTCTCTCTTGATGAATCCAATGGTAGATGTGTGTGTGTGTGTGTGTGTGTGTGTGTGTGTGTGTGTGTGTGTGTGTGTGTGTGTGTGTGTGTGTGTGTGTGTGTGTGTGTGTGTGTGTGTGTGTGTGTGTGTGTGTGTGTGTGTGTGTGTGTGTGTGTGTGTGTGTGTGTGTGTGTGTGTGTGTGTGTGTGTGTGTGTGTGTGTGTGTGTGTGTGTGTGTGTGTGTGTGTGTGTGTGTGTGTGTGTGTGTGTGTGTGTGTGTGTGTGTGTGTGTGTGTGTGTGTGTGTGTGTGTGTGTGTGTGTGTGTGTGTGTGTGTGTGTGTGTGTGTGTGTGTGTGTGTGTGTGTGTGTGTGTGTGTGTGTGTGTGTGTGTGTGTGTGTGTGTGTGTGTGTGTGTGTGTGTGTGTGTGTGTGTGTGTGTGTGTGTGTGTGTGTGTGTGTGTGTGTGTGTGTGTGTGTGTGTGTGTGTGTGTGTGTGTGTGTGTGTGTGTGTGTGTGTGTGTGTGTGTGTGTGTGTGTGTGTGTGTGTGTGTGTGTGTGTGTGTGTGTGTGTGTGTGTGTGTGTGTGTGTGTGTGTGTGTGTGTGTGTGTGTGTGTGTGTGTGTGTGTGTGTGTGTGTGTGTGTGTGTGTGTGTGTGTGTGTGTGTGTGTGTGTGTGTGTGTGTGTGTGTGTGTGTGTGTGTGTGTGTGTCCCAGTTCACCTACTTTTGTTGTTAACAAGATTATTCATAAAATATGATAGCTAACATATTTCTCATGTCTTTCTAAAAAAATAACTTATACCTCTTTGAGAGTATACTGTGAAGATGCAATACAGAAGAACTTCTTCATGAATGAAGAAGTGTTGCATCCATGGATGATTGAATCAAGAGTATGTGTATTACATGAAAGAAGGAAGGAAGAAGAAGAAATCAAAGCTTCATTATCTCAATATCAGTTTGTTATTACAGTTACATCATGCTTATATAGTTAGCTAGATAAATAATCCTAACTAACTAACGAGAGTGTAACTAACAATAGTAACATAACTAACTATCTAAGTTAGTTATTATTCCAACTGGTGTATGGTCCACGCGTGTGCATCCTTCACAGCCCCCCTCAAGCTGGAATGAATGTCAATCATTCCAAGCTTGGAGTGAAGATTGGTGAAAGGACCCGGGTGAAGAGATTTGGTGAATTTGTCTACAACCTATTCTTGTGTAGTCACGGGAATGGGGTGAATAATGTTAGCCAGTACTTTTTCACGCACTACATGACAATCAATTTCGATATGCTTCGTTCTCTCGTGAAATATTGGGTTAGCAATAATGTGCGTGGCAGATTTGTTGTCACAATAGAGGATAATGGGCATTGGATGAGGAAGCTGGAAGTCAGTGAGAAGTGACCTAAGCCAAATGCCTTCACTTGTGGCATGTTCCAAAGCACGATATTCAGCTTCATACGAGGATCTGGATATCACAGCTTGTTTCTTGCTTTTCCAACTAATAAGTGAATCACCAAGAAATAAACAAGTATCAGAGGTTGATCTGCGAGTATCAGAGCAAGCACCCAAGTCTGAATCTGAAAAATCTGTAAGATGTAAAGCAGATGTGGATTTGAATAGAAGTCTTTGACCTAGATTGTTCTTGAGATACTTCAAGACATGAAAACCAACTAGCATATGCTTGTCAGTAGGGGCTTCAAGGAATTGACTAAGTTTGCTGACAACATAGGCAATCTCAGGTCGGGTATGAGTAAGGTATAAAAATCGACCAAGTAATCTTTGATAGGCAGTGGACTTAGAGATTGGGACACCAAAGTTTTTGTGAAGTTGTAGATGGGGCTGCATGGGAGTGGCATAAGGTTTTGTACCTAAGAGGCCAGCATCTTGAATCAGATCAAGAGCATATTTGCGTTGACAAAGAGAAATTTCAAGTGTACTTATAGAAACTTTAAAACCCAAAAATACTTAAGAGTGCCTAGATCGTTGATGCTAAACTTTGCATCTAAGAGTGCCTTGATTTGTTGTATTTCTTGAGGGTCAGTACCTCCCAGCACTAAGTCATCTACATATACCAAGAAAACTATCAAACCAACTTTGGAGGTTTTGGTAAAGAGGGAATAATTTGCCTTGGATTGTAAGTTACTAGAGTGGATGAGAGTGTTAGATAGATTGGCGTTCCACTGCCTACTTGCTTGTTTCAAACAATAAAAGGATCTTTGCAACTTGCATACAAGATGGGGTTGAGGTAATTCAAGGCCTGAAGGAGCTTTCATATACACCTCTTCATGATTATCTCCATGAAGAAAAGCTGTGTTGACATCTAATTGAAAAAGCGGCAAGTTATGAACAACTGCAATATCCAAGAGCACTCTGATGGTAGTCATCTTCACCACTGGACTGAATGTGTCAGTGTAGTCTAGTCCTTCTATTTGAGTAAAACCTTTTGCCACCAAACGTGCTTTGTATCTTTTAGTTGGCCCATTGGCATGTAATTTGACCTTGAATACCCATTTACAACCCATAGCCTTCTTCTGTTGAGGTCATGGTACAAGCTCCCATGTCTTGTTTTTAACCAAAGCAGCTAATTAAAACTTGATAGCCTTGCTCCAATTAGCATCACAAATAGCAGCCTCATATGTATATGGTTCATGAATATTGGACAAATGTAAAATGAAATGTTTGTGGTTAGGGGACATAAAATCATAATTGAGTACAGAAGATAAAGGATACTTACAAGTAGAAGATGATGTCGCCTTGTCTAAATTAGACATGGGGATTGCATCGGAAAGGAGATTACAATGATAATCTTTATGATAAGATAGGGGTGTGCCTGTCTAGAAGATTTTTGACTAGTATAATGGAGTCAGGATGAGGTGTAGGATGAGAGACAAGCTGAGGTGTGGTGGAGTTAGGACTGGATTCAGACTGAGACATGGAAGTATGGCTAGGTGACTGAGATGAAGGAATTGGTGATGAGGAGCCAGATGACTGTGATAAAAAAAACCATCTACATCCAACTATATTCAACATTATAATATTATATTAGTTTTCTCTTATGTTAAATATTCAACATTCTTATAATCAACATTCTTTCATCTCTATCGTATTATATTAGTTTTCTCTTATGTTCAACATTAATATAATCAACATTCTTTCTTCGTATTATATTAGTTTTCTCTTATGTTCAACATTAATATAATCAACATTCTTTCATCGTATTATATTAGTTTTCTCTTATGTTAAATATTCAAGTATTATTTATACAATTTAAACATATATTGTATTTAGAAACACATTATAGTATTTATAAGAGATAATGTAGTACTTAAAAATGTATTATATTTAAAATAATATGATTTTTAATTTTATAATAAATATTATTAAATTTTAATTTTAATTTTTTTAAATAAAAAAAATCCATTTGAATCCAACTCTAAAAAGTCCAGGCCCGCCTTTTTAGAGCTGGATAATTCATTTTAATAGATCTACTCGTGATTTTATTTATACTTTTTAATTGAGGAGTAATAGAAATTAATTTGAAATAATTATAAGTTTGAGAATTGAGTTTAAAAAATTGAATTAAAATTAAATATGTTAAAAAATTGAATTTAAAAAATTATGTAACATTTAAATGGATGTTATATAAATTATGTCAACAATAAACTAAAAATTTATGGTAGAAACAAACAAACAAAATTCCAAATTCCACCTTAAAAAGTGTATACATGTAAAAATCAATTATACGTCTTTAATTAATTTCTTACTTAAAAAAACAAATAACAAAATTCACATATGCTAAAGATTTAAAATAGTAAATATTACATGTTCGAACTTGCCCTCTAATATATTATTCCAACCGTCTTTTACTATTACTATATAAACATATATGAACCATCTAGAATCAATTTGATCTCCTTCTATGAATGTAATTCGAGATAAGTGATGATGGCATAATGTATTGACAAGCCGACTTTTATATGATATATATGGACACCCATGATATTTGGGAAATTTTGTGACGAAACTAAAGTGTAAGACATCGAGACAGGTAGCTAACTGCCTCATGAATAAACTATAAAAATATTTACAATTTGAACTCCAACCAGTGGTCTTTTTGTCGTTACTGTTGAAAACTGGTTCTTGGTGTTGACCAATAGAAAGTAATACGAAGAGGTGACTCAACTGGTGGTAAGATTTTGAGTTACTTTAATGAAGAGTTAATGAAGAGTAATGCTATTCTTACACTATATTTATACACCAATATTTACATCAAATACTGTTTACCGTATTTATACGGTGAACAATATTTTTTAAAATAAAATAATAATATTTATAAAAAAGATTTTTTATTTTTAAAATTAAGAACAACACTGTTCATGTACGGACGTGCATTAACCAATTTAATTACTGCATTAACCAAATTTTTATACTGCATTAACCAAGTTTGATAACTGCTAAAAAATATTTTTAATACCTGGATGTTGCATTAACCAACTTCATTACTGCATTGACCAGGTTTTTACACTGCATTAACCAAATTTGGTGACTACTGTAAAATACTGTTCATGGGTGTAAGAATAACATTATTCAAATTTGGTTAATGCAGTGTAAAAACTTGGTTAGTGCAGTGTAAAAACTTGGTTAATGCAACATTCAGGTATTAAAAATAATTTTTAGCAGTCATCAAACTTGGTTAATGCAGTGTAAAAATTTGGTTAATGCAGTAATGGAGTTGGTTAATGCACGTCCGTACATGAACAGTGTTGTCCGTAATTTTAAAAAAATATTATTATTTTATTTTAAAAAACACAGTTCACCGTATAAATACGGTGAACACTGTTTGGTGTAAGTATTGGTGTAAGAATATGGTGTAAGAATAGCATTTCTCTTTAATGAAATAAACTTCAATTGAGAATTCTAGATTATTTCAAATTTAGAAAATATATTATATTATGTTAATTAATTATATAATCTTAATTTTTAAAAGGTAGTGCGATTTTTTTTGGACAGTTACTATTGTCGTAATGGTTATCAAAAACAGTTGCAATGGTGCTATTGTGTAAACTAGAAAAATTGATGAAAAAAAAATCACAAACGGCGCCATTATCCTGTATTGAAATAAAGAGTATTAATAGTGTTGAAGATAACGTCGTGATGAGATTTCTATTATGGTGATAGTGGTTCTTTGATAATCAGAGAAGGGTATCAACAAAATATTAACACTTTGACGCTCAAGTGAGTCTATGAATGAGGTAGAACCATGCAAGTGTGAGTGAAAAGAATACATGGGTGTGACTTAGGGGTACACTTATATAGAAGAGATTGTTATAATTGTTCCTGATTTGTCTAGCATGGTGTGCGGGCTATAGTTGGATGTAGATCAACGATTGAGATGGAGATGAGGTTGTGCTTCTGTGTAGTGCCCAAGAATGAGGGTCCACCTCATTGTTAGTTGTTGGCGCATTTTCCTGGAATGAGCCTAGGTATTTAGTAGTTGGTTAGTCGGAAACACGTTCCCCTAAGTCCTTGCTACCATCTTTAAAGTGGGGATTGTTGATGCAAAGATTAGTGAGGTCGCCTAAGAATATGGTTAGTTGAGGAGATTCACCATTGAGGGCATGCATCGGGAATAGACAACTTTGTTATGGTGCAGATTATGGGAGAAGTTGGAATGAGGAACAAGCAGATTTATTGATATTCGTGAAGACAATGTTGTCATAAGGAAGGCCTCCATGTACACCATGTGTGTAGAGTATAGAGGCGATGCGCCAGGCCCATTTGTGTTAGAGCACTCAGGTGTAGTTACAAATTCAAGACTTCATTTGGACCATTAGGTATGATCTTTGGTATTCTAGTAAATTTTACTATCAAACTTGGCACTCATCGTGTCTATAAAGTGAGGATTTGAGGCTAAAATTCACTTTTTGAATTCTTATATATTTCATAAGTGCAATCGCAAAGAGTAAAGTTTCCTTAATTGTTCTTTCTCAATACTGGAGATTCTTTGCATTTGGGTTGTTTCGTTCAAATCGATCCCCATTCTCTTGAGTTCTCCATAAACATGCATTAAAACATAAGGTATTTTTTCGAGTTTCTTTCTTTGTTTGTCTCTAAGTTCTCATTCGTTCTTGAATATGGCACACCTAGGGAACCCATATTTAAATATTCCCATTGTAAACCTTAGTGATGTTGATGTTAGCGGTGTTGATTCTAGTGTTAGATCAGAGTTAGTTAACCTTAGAGATAGAGACTTTATCTCCATTAGGTTAGATATGAAACAAGTTAGGGGTAGGACTTAGCTTTGGTAAAATCCAAATGGCTAATCGTGCTCCTGTTACAAACCTCATAGATGAAGTGTTGCTAGAAGCTTATGATGTATACTCAAGCGTGAAGTTACCGATGATGAAGTGAGATGATGGTTGGAAGAGAGGTCCAAGTGTTTGACTTATGGTAGCCATTTTTTGTTTGCAAACAACAAAGAAGACATGGGAAAAAAGGTGTCACCACCAACGCTAAAAATGAAACCTAAAATTGATTATTATCCATGGTGGATGATGAGATTTTAGGAGTCCAATCTTCCTACTCTGGCGGGTGCTACAAACATTGGAACCTTTTGAAAAACCGAAAAATGTCCATATTTATTCCTGAAGGACATCTTCGAACGCACCTATTCCATAATAAAACGTGTTTTAAGTGACGCACACCCCTATTTTTCCAAAAACAAGTTCAGAAGTATATTTTCAGACTCACTGATAAGTGTCAAATTGTAGTTATTTGTAGTAGTATTTTGTGGCACTTATTGGCTTGACTCTTTGTATTAATTAGTTAAAACCTCAACTTTAGTGTAAATAATAGCTTTATAGTTTTATCATGTAAATATTGTTTAGATGAATCATTTTTGGTTCATATTGTAAGATTTATTACATTGTTGAAGCATTGGACATTGGAACCATAAATAAAGCATCAAGATGCATCTTTGGAAGTAAATAAGGTGTTGTAGAGCGGGCTTAGCGAGCTAAAGCGCGCTTAGAGGAATTTTGGCAGCTGAGAATACGCTAGGCGTAGGACTAAGCCAGGGGCTAGGCGCGATTTAAGTTGGTTTGAGGTGATTTTAAGTGGATCTGTGCTAAGCGCGCCCTGTTTGGGCTTAGCGTGGTTTGCGATTTTTGACTTGTATAAATAGAGTTCTCATCAAAGTTTTGAGGGTGTGACCTAATTTTGAGAGAGGGGTTTCACTTTTTTTAGGGTTTCCACCATATTTTAGAGTGAGACACCAATTTTAGAGTGTTAGATGCTTGGAAATCAATAAGGGAGGTTGAATCTTGAAGATTGGAAGTTTAATTAGCTTCAATTTTTTAGACATCAAGATTGGAGTTTGCTCTTTCAACTCCCAAATCCCAACAAGAATGTATACTATATTTTTCAGTTTGGGTTGATATAATATAATGTAATCCCAACAAGGATGATATTAACGATGTACATTGCAAACATTTTGATACATTTTAATGTATACTATATTTTCTAAATTTTTGTGTTTTATAATAGGTTTGGTTTCCATAATAGTTTTTGTATGAACAATTAGGGGTGAATTCAAAAATGTACTTTCAGGCGCACCCTATTTTCTAAACTGCATTTTCGTATACATCCTGATTTTAGTAAACAAAACATGGTGAATTCGAAAGTACATCTTCGTAATATGCTCTAAGATAAAATTAGATTTCTTGGATCCATATTGATCTAAAATTTGTATAATTATGGATGCCACTTATGTTGTTAGAATAATCACACACATAATGTCTCAATATTCATATCTCGCTTTATCTACTTCCACAGCGAGATACCCCCTCTTTAATTTAGGTTCATACAAATCACTAGGGATGTCAATTGCATCTGTTAATGGGGATCCCTGTGGAGAATATCTGTGCGGAGATCCGAAGTTGTGGATTTTTTTCCCCGTGGGGATGGGGATGGAGGGAAAAGTTCCCCCGATAACACTTTGGGGCGGGGATTGGAAAAGTATCCTCCGTCCCCGTGGATTCTCCGACTCTGACGATATATTTTAATTTATATATTTTATATATTATATAATTATATAATTTTACATGAAAAATATTAATGTATTAGAAAATGAAGAGTCATTAGAAGTTATAGATTTGTCACACATAATCAACCACTTGCGTTGGACGACATCGGTATTGTTGTAGTAAATTAGTGTAAGCACGGTAGCAAGTTATGTTACTATTTATTTATTTTTACATAAAAAATATTAGCAACATCGAGTTTTTTTGCTTTTTTTTATTTATTATTGATGCAAGATGTATTTTTATTTTTTTATAAAATAAAGATGCAAATATATGCGTTTTAAAAAATACGGAAAAAAAATAACAAAATACTAGTGTCATATTTTTGATCAAAAAGTGTAGAAATTTTCTTAAGATTCGATCTCCGTGGATATCCGTGGGGATCTGTGGGGATGGGGATGGAGGGAAATATTCCCCCGTGGCGGGGATTGGGGATGGGGATGGGGACTAAATTTGGGGGCGGGGCGGGGAGCGGAGAAGCATCCTCCGAACAATATCTGCCCCGTTGACATCCCTACAAATCACCCTTCTTGTCAAACTAGAATCAACACTAGAGAATATGTTGCACTATAACCAGACGATCGAAGAGTTGTGAAACCCTATTATCATTCACCCTTATTTGACAACCAATGGAAGATACAATTCAATAATTTGAGTTGAACATTGATGAAGATTTAACTATTATATGGAGTACCTTTCCTTGTTATGAAACAAAAGATTGGATCGAGGTGAATGCGAATGTTACGAGATGGACTGAAGATATTCTAAAGATGCTGAAACATCCTCAATCATCACTTGATGATGAAATGTAATATTAAATTTACATTAACGATTATCTAAGTAATGGTACATTTTAAATGTATATCATAACAATCATTGATTTTAGTTTGTGTTAGTTTTTTGGATCTGTTTCTAGCTTGTCAAATACAGCAGATTCCAGAAATGGAGTTCCAGATTTTCTCTGGTGTTTTGGTGTGTCCAAAAAATACATTTTTGTGTAATGGGTATTTTGCATTTTTCACAAAGGTGCTTAAACACCACTAAAAATGTGAAAAGTATTGTCATAAAATTTTGAGAATTTTTTAATGTACCCTAAGCATTTTTAGCACACCTCGTGAAAATACAATAATACTCTCATATTTTAAAAAACCATTTTCGGATGCACCTCAAATACATACTATTCATTCATTTTTGAAATTGCTCCAATTTTATAACTACATTTATCTTGGAAATGCACTCTTTTCAGAATGTCTCCGAAAATAAATCTTCGTAACCTACTGAAAATACAATAACTAAGTTACTAACAAAGCTAATAAATAGAGAATCATGCATCAAATTTCAAGATATTCAAAAAATCTAATACTAATAATTAACCTCATGAAATTTTATTCAGCAAACATCAACTGTTATTTCCCACAGTACCATTCAAATATGCAATTTTCTCTTTTTTTTTTTTTACTTTTTTTTAAACAGGTTCTTTGATCAGAAAGTTCCATAAATATATTTCCAGAATTTAAAGAACATTTTCAGATTTTTATAAGGTGTTTTTTCATCAACTTATAATATATTAAGAAATTTCTAAAATTTTCTAGAGTTTGGTGATTTATTGGTGAAGGGTTTTGAAATTTCCCTTTGGGCCATATGTTTTTAAGCCTCATTCGTTCAAGGCCCCAACTTTCAAAAATAAATAAATTGGAGCATCATCATGGCGTGAGCAGACATCACCACTTTCATTCCTAATGCATGAACTTATCTTTCTCATGGTGTCAACTTTAATTAAAAAAATATTTGTTGACAACAACTTAATTTTTATTTATTACTACTAAAGAATATAGTTATTTATATTTAAAATAAAAATTGATAAGCCGCTATATACATACACATAGCAAAAACGTCATCATGATTTCATACTATTGATTCATCAATTTATAAAAATTACTTTAAATAATGTTATTAGATTAATATTTTTAATATTTACATATTAATATGAAAAATATTTGATAATTAAAGTGAAATATTTACATTACAAGTAAGGAAGAAAATATATCATACTTATTGATCTTAAGGCCTATCTCAGACTTAGATCAATTCAATCTTTATTTTGGTAAATAGAAATGACAAAAAATGTTTTAAAAGTGTATATTTTTTAAAAATAAAATTAGATTATAAGATATATAAATATTAGAGTGAAGACCCATTTTAATCTCTTTCAAAAATTACACAATTCAAATTAGTCACTCACAATAAAATCGACCCGATTTAATCCCTTACACAATTTAACCAGACCATATTGGAGACATGGTTGACAAGGCAAAAGGGGGGCATTGAAATTCCTCCAAGAGGAGAAAGCCTCAAGGACTACCTCTGGGATTGCCATGAGAGGAATGGCGGAAAACAATGGATGTGTCCAAGATGTTCGATCATGCTGAATCGAAGGGTCGAAGCTAACTTCGAAAGGGCTCGACGCGAAAGATGGGAACATCCTGGGAGAGAACCAAACCCTCTGCTACAAGTGTACCTAAAGATGGAGGAAAGCTTAGTGGGATTTTTGGTCAGATGTCCCAGGGAAAACACTGAAGTTGCACTCTGTCCCAGATGTGGGGCAGTCTATGATGAAATGCTGGCACGATCATTCGAACGTGTGTATTGCTACATGGGTCGAGAAACTCAGGGATTGCGTCCTAACCTATACGGTTTCGACATATGGACCCCAACGAAAAGACCTGATAGCCCACATCCTAGAGCTCGAAGGGTAACATTCAAAGTTCCTGCGGATGTACCCAGGGACAGATGGGTGCAAGCTGGTGCAAGAACCAACAAATGGCGAAGTTGGGACCAAGGAGGAAGGACTGCAATGTCATATAGGAAGCAATTCCAAAAACCAAATCGAGAGATGTATCGATTGGAGAATTACAAAGGAAAAAATCCTATGTCCCGATCTCAATGGAGAAGGCACCAGAGAATGAAAAAAGCTCAAAGGGAATATAGGCCAAGAGAAGCTGGAGAGTCTAGTAGCAACCAAGTCCCACATCAGGGGGCAAAGTCAAGCAAACCTCCGGTGGAACGCAGACTATTCGAAGCTGAAAAGATCTTGGATGAAGAAGAAAAGATGCATTCCAGTTCTTGGAAAGAAGAAGATAGAATGACAAATGATTTCGATTCTGATGGGGTGTCATCTATAAACCTCAACTGCAACGTTGTGTCTGTGCTCCCTCATAAGTTTAATCAGGAAATTGAAGTTGAAGACTGCGAAGAGGCTGATATCGAAGAAATGGCGAAACACAGACCTGTGTGTTACTATGTGCTGAATAATGGTGCAGTTGAAGAACAGAGCGCTTTCTTCGAGAGGCCCGATGAAGGTATGCGAAATCACTTGAAACCACTCTATATAAGGGCTAAAATTGAAAATGTTGGCATTAATAAAGTCCTAGTCGATGGGGGGGCAGCAGTGAACCTAATGCCCCAATACATGCTGAAAAGAATTGGTATGTTCGATACTGATATAAGGCCACACAACATGGTTTTATCTAACTACGAAGGCAAGATAGGACAAACACTAGGAGTTGTTCAGGTGAATTTAACCGTGGGATCAGTCACGAGGCCAACTATGTTTATGGTTATACCAGCAAAAGCAAACTACAACCTTTTGCTTGGGAGAGAGTGGATCCATGGAGTTGCAGCTGTGCCTTCAACAATGCATCAGAGGTTAACCATTTGGAGAGAAGATGGTATAGTAGAGAATATTGAAGGGGATCAGAGTTACTATATGGCTGAAGTTAACCAAGTTAATAAAACTAACTTCGATAGAAACTTGGCAAACATAGGTCCTTGTCATGCTGCAGAGGAGATGTATACCCCAAATAAGAATGCGCTGTACTATTTAACTCTACACCCAAATGGATTCCAGTGGGACAGAGAGATCATGGATGGCCCAACAGATACAGCACCATTGGAGAATTATCCACCAATACGGCCAACAGGCTGGGACGATGACATTAATAATGTCTGAGTCCTCCTTCTTCGAAAAGATTTCGGCTTACGTAGCCGAGAACAAAAGAAAGGCGGCTCTCGAAGCCGAATTATCAAATGTAATGATTAACACAGTTCTAACCAAAAAAGAAGTGACAGATCCAGAGATACATACGAGTTCTAAATCCCTTGGAGATCCGGTTCAAGTCGAAGAGATCATAGGAGAGGAATCGAGTCAGAGGTTAGACGCAATTTACGATGAAGAACCTCTGGGATTCGAAAAGGACCCAATGACATCAAATATAAAGATGTTAGCCCAAGATCCACTCGAAGAAGTAAATCTTGGAGACGAAGGTCAAAAGAGGATAACGTACATCAACGCGAAACTAAAACCAGCACTAAAAGCGACGGTCATCAAAATGTTAAAAGAAAACAAAGATTGTTTTGCTTGGGATTACGATGAGATGCCTGGGCTAGGAAGAGACTTGGTCGAACTAAAATTACCAATAAAAGAAGGGAAGAAACCTATAAAGCAGACTCCCAGGAGGTTCGCGCCGGATATTCATTCAAAGATTAAAGCAGAGGTCGAAAGGCTTCTACGTTGCAAGTTCATCCAAACTACAAGGTATGTTGAGTGGATTGCTAATATAGTACCTGTAATTAAAAAGAATGGTTCATTAAGAGTATGCATAGATTTTCGTGATCTCAATGCAGCCACTCCTAAAGATGAATATCCCATGCCTGTGGCAGAAATGCTAGTAGACTCAGCCGCAGGCTTCGAGTATTTGAGCATGTTGGATGGATATTCTGGATACAATCAGATCTTTATTGCAGAAGATGATGTATCCAAAATGGCATTTCGTTGCCCAGGGGCAATAGGTACTTACGAATGGGTCGTAATGCCTTTTGGTTTAAAAAATGCCGGGGCAACCTATCAAAGAGCAATGAATTCTATATTCCATGACTTTATAGAAACATTCATGCAAGTGTATATAGATGACATTGTAGTAAAGTCTACCTCAGATATCAGTCATCTCGATCATCTCGGCCAATCATTCGAAAGAATGAGGAAACATGGCCTGAAGATGAATCCCCTCAAATGTGCTTTCTTTGTGCAGGCAGGTGATTTCTTGGGTTTCGTAGTCCACAAGAAAGGGATAGAAATCAACCAAAATAAGACGAAAGCTATAATGGAAACCAAGTCTCCATCCACGAAGAAAGAACTGCAATCTTTATTGGGAAAGATAAACTTCTTAAGAAGATTTATCTCTAATTTGAGTGGACGCACGCAAGTTTTCTCACCTCTACTACGGCTTAAGCAAGGAAAATTTGAATGGCGTGCTGAACATCAAGAAGCTTTTGATAAAGTCAAGCAATACTTGATTCATCCACCAATTCTATCTCCCCCAAATGGGAAGAAACACATGCGCCTATACATTTCAGCTTCAGATAAAACAATAGGCAGCATGTTGGCACAAGAAGATGAAAATGGCATCGAAAGAGCCATTTATTACTTAAGTAGAGTACTCAATGATGCAGAGACTAGATATACCGCGATAGAAAAACTCTGCCTTTGCTTGTATTTCTCTTGTATCAAACTTAAGTATTATATAAAGCCACTTGATGTTTATGTTTCGTCTCATTGTGATGTTATTAAACATATGTTATCTAAGCCAATATTGCATAGTCAAATTGGTAAATGGGCTTTAGCCCTTACTGAATATTCACTGATATTTCAGCATCTCAAGGCGATGAAAGGTCAAATTGTGTCAGATTTCATTGTCGACCATGCAGTAGTTGAGAGTCATCAACAGTATGTGGATCTAAAGCCTTGGAAGTTATATTTCGATGGTTCGACTCATAGAGAGGGAACCGGAGTTGGAATACTAATAATTTCTCCTGATGGAATTCCAACAAAGCTTAAGTATAAAATCGAAGGCCCTTTATGCTCCAACAACGAAGCTGAATACGAAGCATTAATCGCTGGACTTGAAGCTTTGTTAGAATTGGGGGCAACCAGAGTCGAAATTAAAGGAGACTCTGAATTGGTCATTAAACAACTGACAAAGGAATACAAATGCATCAAAGAAAATTTGATCATGTACTTTGTCATAGCAAATAGGTTGCTCAAGAAATTCGAATATGTGGAATTAAAACACGTCTCAAGGACCAACAACCAAGAAGCAAATGACTTGGCACAGCTAGCTTCAGGATACAAGGTATCAAAAGAGAAGTTAGAAGAATTGATTGAAGTAAGAGGGAGAGCAATGTCTACTAAACTTTCCCCAAGTGATCTGGAGAATTCACAATTAGGTTACGCCAACAAAGAAGAGTTCGAAATACTAAACATAGACTCATTGGCAGATACAGATTGGAGGAGTCCAATAATAAACTATCTAAAACATCCTTCGATAGATACAGACAGGAAGGTAAAGTATAGAGCCCTGTCATATTTCCTGATGGGAAACGAATTGTTTAAGAAAACTCCTGAAGGTGTATTGTTGAAATGCTTGGGTGAAGCAGAAGCATATTTAGCTCTTTCGAATGTACACAGTGGAGCATGTGGTGCACATCAAGCAGGACACAAAATGAAATGGCTTCTGTTTCGTTATGGAATGTATTGGCCTTCCATGTTAAAAGACTGCATAGAGTTTGCGAAAGGGTGTCAAGAATGTCAAGAACATGCAGGTATCCAACGCGCCCCAGCAAACGAGTTAAGTACAATAGTGAAACCTTGGCCTTTTAGGGGATGGGCACTAGATTTGATTGGAGAAATTCACCCCAAGTCGTCTAAAGGTCAAAGATACATATTAGTAGGAATAGACTACTTCACAAAATGGGTCGAAGCAATACCACTGGCGAATATGGATCAAGAGGCCGTGATTGAGTTTATTCAGAAACATATTATATACAGATTTGGAATCCCAGAAAGTATAACTACTGATCAAGGATCGGTCTTTATTGGGCGGAAAATGCAAGACTTCGCCAAAGAAATAGGTTTCAAATTATTTACTTCTACACCTTACTATGCTCAAGCAAATGGACAAGTTGAAGCAGCAAACAAGATAATAATTGGCCTTATCAAAAAACATGTGGGGAAGAAACCCAATAATTGGCATAAAACTTTGGACCAAGCACTCTGGGCTTGTCGAACGTCTCCAAAAGAAGCTACAAATACAACGCCTTTCCAACTGACGTTTGGTCATGACGCAGTACTCCCAATCGAGATATATCTGCAGTCAGTAAGGATACAAAGACAGGCAGATATTCCTCCCAACGTATACTAGGAGTTAATGATGAATGAGTTAGTAGATCTGGACGAAGACAGACTTCGAGCGTTGGAGATGATAAAAAGACAAAAGGAAAGAGTATCCAGAGCATACAACAAAAAGGTGAAAGGTAAAACGTTTATTAATAATGACCTAGTTTGGAAAGTTATTTTACCTATAGATCGAAAGAATCAGGCACTTGGTAAATGGTCCCCACACTGGGAAGGACCCTTTCGAATCTTAAAGGTATTTTCGAATAATGCTTACGAAATTGAAGAATTAGCAGAAGATCGTAGGATCTTAAGAGTAAACGGGAAATATCTGAAGAGATATAAACCAAACATGTACGAAGTAAAGATTGCAAAAACGTAGATATTCAAGGTACTACGAAAGCCAAAATGGTCAAAACCATTACCAAAATGACTTTATAATCAAAATATATGATAGGTAAAGTAAAGAGACAGAGAAACACCAAAATATTTGTCATTTAAAAGGCAAAAGTGCATGCATTACAAAAGAGATCTAAGAACGTGACCCAAGAACATTTGAGATTACAAAAAAGAAAACATGAAAACCTAGGGAAAACACTTGCTAATTGATCCTTTGATCTAAACCTTCCAAAGCCAGCAGGGGCAAGCTCTCCGCTTCGAACATATCCATGGACCCAGAGCTGCGCATCCTTCTCACTATACCCTTTTTGAGGAATATGTAAGATAGGAGTCTCCCATATGGAAGACACGTCACAACCCCTTGACGAGCAGCAGCCATAGAGACTGCCTCAACAAGCCATTTGAAGATCATCAAAGGAAAGTTGATTTTCTTCCCACGAAAGCCACAGAGTATAAACTCTAAATCTTCCACCATGATGCTATTTTGATCATGGTTTCGTGGACGAAAATTACCCACAAGGAGTTGGTGCCAAATCCTGATGACCTTGGCGCTGAAAGGTTCATTGTCCATGAGAGTCCTCAACAGAAGGTGAGTGGTCATGTTGAAGCTGTTATCATCAAAGGTCTCCCCAGAGTTGTTGCATCTCATAAGGTTAGAGATAGTGGTGGGAGTGATCCTAATGTGGGCACCTCGAACCTCATAGATTATGGTGGTTCTACCTTCTGGATCTATGCGTAAAGACGCAAACATCCAGAAATCAGCCAGCATGTTGGGATAAACTGGTCCCTCCAAGATTTCATAATAGAAATCAAGCTCTTGGTTGACAAAGAAAACACTAATGCTTATGGAGTTGTTTTCAAAGTCTTCTTCAGAAACCTTGAACTCTTTTTTGATGCAAGTTCTGATATTGTTATAAGTGAGGGGTACTGCCATTTTGTAGAAAAAATTTGGAAATGTTTTTCTGGTTTTGTGTTGAAGAAATGCAAAAGGATGCAACGAAGGTTCAAGATAAGGTTCTGTGGAATAAGGGTGAAGAAAAGAAGTGTGATGTTAACCTCTTATATAGACCTGGGGACAGGAGTGGAACGGTTTAATTTTTAATGTGTGATTAGACTGCATTTGGTATTCCAAAGAGGAGTTATGGCCTCCGCCGTTTCCCGCCCTTGGAAGTTGAGATGCAATCATGAAAAACTGATGCACGCACGTCTTAAAGAGATGTTTTGGAGAAAGTGATGTCATCACTTAATAATGATTACGGCTAAGGGAGTGGAAACGTCAAGTCTAAGTTAAAAGGTGCGAAGGATGGTCAGATCACGTGTTTTACATTAATTAAAATTACCGTGGCAAATCAGGAAATAGATTTTGGCGAAATCTGGAAGATTTGCTAAAATTACTGTTTGCGAGGATTGCAAAAATATGAACAAAGTGGGAGATAAAAGCTAAGATAAAAGCTGAGCATACATATATATTCTACGAAGAGTTTGATTACAAAGCAAAAGTACAGCATGATAATGAAGTACAAGGTTTGAGATAACTAATTAAAATCTTTAGGGAGACTATCTTTTATCTTCGAATATTGAATCTCCCAGGAAGACATGCGAAGTTCAATCAGGGCCCTTTGTTTCTTTAGTTCGTCAATTTCAGGAACTAGTTTTCGTGCAGCCTCAAAATGTTGGATTCCTAAACGTGCAACTTCAGTCAATTCCTGCTCACTGGATTGTTGAAGAGTTGCCTTACGAGATTCAGCCTCCTTTATCTTCTCTTCGAGCAGTTTTATCTCTTGCTTCCAGGAGTTGATGCTCTTCTCACATTCGTCATATGCTTCCTGGTTCTTTGAATATTTAAGCTTAAGGGCTTCACCCTGTTTGGTTGCATCAATAGCGGATTTCCATGAAGAATTATGAGAGGCCATTTTCGCAGTCAGCTGTTCGTCGACATTGTGTTTTCGAAGAATATTGGCCTGGAGTTGTTCGATCAGGGAACCCAGCAAAACAATCACCTCTGAGACTTCTTTCGAAACTAGGAGTAGATCCACCTTTTTCAGAAGTTGATTCAAGCTGTGACTTTTGATAGGATCCTTGCTAAGAGTTTCGACGAGGTTGGTTTCGAAGAACTTTTCCTTTATCTGATGAAGAAGGACAGAAGTATCCTCTTTATTACCAGATTCTGGTTATATAGCTGGAGAAGTTTCGAGCTCAGAAGGTGAAGTATTATCAATATCCATCATAGCCTTGAGGAAGCTGAGAGGATCGGTTTGTTTAAGCTGCTCCAATTCTGAAGGAGTAGGCTTTGTTGGGGCAGGAGTCGAAGTAGTTTCAGGAGAAACTATGGTCCCAAAAGTTGTGGTTTCGTGAGAAACTACTGTGGTTAATTTGGAGGTTTCTTCCATGACATCTTGTTCAGATAAAGTGTCCTCACTACCAGTTGGATGACCAGCTGCATTGTTGCTACCAGAACATTGTTGGTCTGCTTTTTCGCTCTTGTGGGTAGGTGGAGAATCATCAGTTGAATGGCTCCCTTCGACTGCTGTACTAGGAATGATAGTCGCAAGAGGTTGAGCGTCTTCGATCACTGGTGAAAGCACATGAGATTTACCTGCATGGAATAATTAGAACATGTCATGGTAAGGAAAGTTGCAAGAAATTTCTTCGCTGTAAAAAGAATATGCATTTACCTTGGAGTTTATCAAGATCAATATTAAGAGTGAAGGATTTGAGGTCGGAAGTGGCTGTGCCAACATTATCCTACAATCATAAGGTAAAACGTTAACTTAATTATTTTAAGTTAAAAATTTATAAAGATGAGCAGGTTGGGAAATCCAAATACCTTAGTTAGGATGTTATCTGGGCTCGAATTGTGGCTCTCGACAACAAAAGCGTTACTACCACCTTTCAAAGGTGATTCTTCAGAAGATACCTTGTCACCCGGTGAAGTAAGTTTTGAAGACCCAGATCCCTTTTCTTTTCTTGAAGGAGTAGCGGCCTTCTGCTTTTTCTTTTGGGCTTGTCTGGTTCGAGGTGGAGATTTGTCATCCTCATCTGAGACAACTACTGGAGAGGTTTTTCGCTTCGAATGTGGTGGAGGCTTCGAACTCTGAAAATATAAATTGGGTAAGGTAAGGATGATTCATATAACATACAAATGAAAGATAAAGTATGTACATACCGTGGTTTTCTTGTCAGCAGTAAAAGAGTCACTCTCACTGGGCTTGTTGCTCTGTGAAACTTCAGAAGCTTTCTGCGCAGGGAGCTGTTTAATCTTTCTCCTTCGAGCGACAGCTGTAGTTGGAACTGGAATTAGTATTTCAGCAGAAAAGGAATGTTAGTCAAAGGATTTTATCTGAATCCAAACCTTCAGGTATTGGAGTCAAGACACGAACATGTTCAAGATCTATATGGAGATGTCCTTTGAAAGTATCCAGGGTATGCTTAGTCGGGACCACTCGTTCAGCGCGTTTTTTAGTACTTTCCTGAAGAATTTTAAAAGCATTCCCACACACGAACCAGTCTGGGAAAGGAGGGCTTAAAGCCACACCAAAATCAGCGCTTGGCAGTGGAGGAAATTTTGGAGGATTAAGTTTGAAAGCCACTTCATAACGCAGTTCTGGTCGAACAGACGAGGGCAGTTTCAACTTATCCAGTTTAGCAGAAAACTTTTCGCGCAAAGTGACTGCAGCTTCACGAACGGTCCGACTAAGGTCATCAGGCCTGTAAATGGTTTCAAAGAACTTTTGAAAGGCTTGTATTTCTTTAATATGAGTCGAAGTACCTTTTTGAAATTTTTCCTGCACATCAGCAAAAGCTTCAGTTAGTTCGCGAGTAAGGCTCTCGGCGTCAAAGATTTGCGTGGTGTAATAGTCCGTCCACCATTGTTGAAAATTTGGAGTAGAGTAAAATACGGGATTGAAAGGGATAGGCGAAAGATTGGTCACATCAGCATATCTAGCAATTTTTGACTCACATTCTTCTTCAGTCAGATATAAAGTGTGCAAACACATGTGGTTCCTTTTCTCGTATAGACACTTGGGTTTTATTTGAACCAGTCCAAATTGTCTCGAAACCAGATTTGGTTGGTAGCAGAGGAGAACATATTGGCTTTTGGAGGGGCGAAGACGGTGATAGAATAATCTTGGGGGTAAGGAAAGCTCCCCAAATAGTCATGGATTCAGTCTCTTGATCTTGAGATGTTGGTGGAAACTTTCGAGTGAACCATTCGGGACCCACTGTCCTGTTTACGAACGGAGCCATCGAAGGGCTGAATTGATGACACCGAGCAAACATCATGATATATGCTAGAAAATGCTCGCGAAGTTTACCAGTCTCTTCTTTTGGAGTTAGCGAAGCCAACCTGGTTCCTTCTACAGTTCGATTTTTAATATCCGGATTTTCTTCGTTCACAACACCTCAAAATGGGAGCTGAGTCTCGAAAGTAGCATTGAGCCATAGTTGTAGCAGCTAGAAGGGGCCAGCGAAAAGCAAAGAACCTGTTTTATAATTCTTTACAAGGTCTGTTGCTTCACCTAGGTTCTCGTAGAGAAACCCTAGAATTAACTGGCTCAGGTTTAGTTTTGTTCCGGCATGGAGTTGATTAGCCATACATAGATATCTTTTTGCTACTTGTATGGACCTAGAACAGAAGACGCACCTCGAAAGCCATAAGGCTAAGAAAGCAATGTGCTCTTCGTCTGAGACTACCTCATTATTTTCGTCATGATACTGTTGAATGAATGCAGTATAAGTAACAGTTGCTTCATTGAAGTTAATAGTATCAGTGTCCATGACGTTGGGGTCGAAGGGTTCTCCAGTTGGTCGAAGCCCCGTAATGGCAGCTATGTCGAAAAGCGTGGGGGTGACCATTCCACATGGAAGATGGAAAGTGTTGTGGGAAGCATCCCAAAAATAAACTGACGCAACTAACATGGTTTGGTTGTATTCTAAACCAGTCTTGGACAGTTGGATTAAATCATAAATGCCCAGTTCTTTCCAGAAAGCAGCCTTGTGTTTCTCTACTCTTGCCAACCAGGCATAGTATAGTTCAGGGTCTTTTGCTAAGGGAATTGACCTAAAAACTTTCACAAAATTGGTTACATAGTCTAACCTAATTTTCTCTAGGGCTGAAGGGTTTTCGGTCGAAGATTTTTCCGTATCATCAGGCTTTGCTGAAATAGGACGGCCATCTTCATCTATTTTGTTCTTACTAACTAACGGCCTAGTTTTATAATAAGCAGGAATGAATTTATTCAGAGAAGGGTTAGTTTCTCCTGGTAACGGACCCATGAAAGCATGAGTTTTTCCAGAAAGTTCAAAAGGGATGATTACCTGAGAAGCGTAAATGGCGCGCACTTCCGCAGAATTTGGGTTTGGTACGCACTCTTGATCCCCCATCTGTGTAGATTGTTGAAGTTTCAGAGCTGGTTGAAGAACATTTGAGGAAGACGCCATGAGTAAGTTTGATTTTTTGGAATGGGTTTTGAATATAATCAGGAGTGTTCTTTTCTGTGGAGAAATAAGGAAATAAGAGGTGAAAGTTATGTGAAGGTTAAAGTTTCGGTATTTAAAGGTCTAACGGAAACCCTTTCAAATCTTTTGGGTAAAAACCAAGAGACACGCGGCAGGCGTTGATTTCATCCAACGGCGGTCGAATAGTTATTAGCTTTACTCCTAGTATATAGGAGTAATGATCAGAAAGTAAGACCAGAACGTGGGAATGTAAGTTATGAGTAGACATCTTTGAAAATGACAAGACGTTTTGGAAATAGGGTCATCAATGATTATGACGTTAGTCAATGATCTTGGAACTCTAAAAACGAAATCTTATTACAACAAGAAACGCCTATTTCTCTTGTTTTTCGAAACAGGCATTTATTGGGGGCAATTTGTTAGCTGAAGATTTCGTTTTGCAAATATGATCCTTCGAAGGGTGAAGACTCGAAGGAGGATGGTTCCGGATGACCGTCTTTGAAGGTAAAATGGCTCCTGATGGCCATGTTTCGAGGATGAAGAGTTTTTAAGTTATAACGGAGATAGTGAATGCTGAAGCTAGTAGGAGTGTATATCTTCGAGACTTAGACAAATTTTACGAAATATGTTAAGTACTGATGCTTAGTGTATTTCCGTGGTATTTTAATGTTAAGTTATATTGCCACGCGTCGAAGGAGGATTCAGGCGGGAGGATTTGAAATTCGAAGAAGTTTTCATAACTGTCCAGAGACAGATGGCTTTCCGAGGATTCTCATGAGAAACGTGGCATTAGATTAGCGTAGGACCGTTAAGGTCGAAACTAGTATAAATAAGGGTTCTAATGTTAGGATTCAGGGTGTTCATTTTGTACAAATCACTCACATATTACTCAAGTATCAAGTTTTAAAGAGAAAGAGTTCGCTGAGAAATGTACGTATGACACCACCATTTTAATACATGTGTATTTTCCCTTTATTTTCAAGTATCTTTCAATATTATTGCATTTCGTTTACTTCTTGCCATTTACGTTTTTGTACTCATTACTTTCATGTCATTTATCTTTGAAGTATTTAACATTTCTGCACTTTAAGATTTTTGCACTTTTACAGTTTCATCTCATATTTTATCTTGACTTACCTTTCGCTGAAGTTATACTCACGTGTATAACGAAGTGATTGCTAATTTTGTTTGTTTCGTTCGAAATAATTCTTATTGACAAGATGAATCTTAGATATGGTTCGAATGACCATCAATAACAATCTTTTTGACTATGTCCTAGGATCAATCTAGTCGATCCTGCGAGTAACCAAATCATATTTATTATAGTTTGGAAGACTAGCGGTTGTTTACCGGAAATCACCGTAAACATCTAGTTGTAAATGATAATCACTTTATCAACAATAGAAATTAATTTGTCTAGTTGTAAATGATAATCACTTTACCAAAATAGATCTTCACTCTAAAAATTATTTTAAACCTCTTAAAACTATATATTTCTTAGAACTATATATTTAACAAATATGATTAATATTTTTAAATAGACTTAATATTTAATTTCACCATGTCATTTGGGAGAAATTTGAAAATACCTCTATAAAAAGAGAATTTTTTCTCGGATTTATTATTCCGTTTTTGAATCAGAGTTGGATGCAATTGATGAATTGAAGATTTTGAACTAGTGGTGGTGATCTCTGATACAATGGTGTGAGAGTGGACTTGCAAGATTAGCACTCTAACACCCAAATCAATTCAAGATTCAAGATGAATGTAGTAAAAAGTGAAGATCAGAAAATGTACTTTACTTTCCATGTGAAATGACTTTTATACCTTGGATCATGATGAGTGAATTTAAGTTGACATAGGCCTCAGTTATTTGTACGTTTGACTTGCCCAAAATAATTGCCCCAAAGGCTTGTTGGGAACTTAGATAATCGGGGAAGCCTTTAGCAGTAGACGTCAACCTCTAATAATGTTGTCCGATGCAAATTAAAAGTGAAACGTTTGTGATAATTGTAAAAGCAATAGTGGAAAACCAACACATTAAATCCATTTACATCACCAGAGCATTTCACCGCTTTCTTCTAACACGCGACTAACATGACAAGATAGGGCATGTCGCTCGCTCACTGATTATAGTGCACCTGGATTTGCTTGTATTTCTAAAGAGAAATATAATTTTAAATCTTAAAACAAATACATAATAATTTCTCGAAATAATTATGCATCACTTTAAATTCAATTATAATTTTTATTATTGGACAAACATTATTAAAGATAATAAAATTTTCCCAAACCCAAGAGTAGAAATTCAAACATAGTATTTTATAAAAATAATAAATTTTATTTAAAACAAAAAAAAAATGTAGCACAACACATAACTGCATTTTTCACATAGTTAAACTTAAACCTTTCAATCCGACCAAAGATCTCCCCGACCTTACGTAGTGCGTGCGTGTACTTTCCTTCATATAATTGATGTGTCTAATAAAACAACAATTGAAAAACAGCTGACACATACTCATGTGTCACTTTATTGATATAGAATAATTAATTAATGGAGTTGAAATTCAAACCGTCACTTACGACCCCTCCAGAATTTCATGCTAAGGTTACCATGAAGCAGAAACACTACTGCATACATAAATACTGGTTATATATCCTTCAGATTGATTACCACCTTATAATTAATCTCAATCACTACAACAAGAAAAAAAACAACAAAACTGAACTAATAATGGATAGAAAGGGAAATAATAGTAATAATGAGGGGGTTCGATATAGAGGTATTCGTATAAGACCATGGGGTAAGTTTGCAGCAGAAATTCGTGATCCAACAAGAAAGGGTACTCGTATTTGGCTTGGAACATTTGATTCTGCTGAGCAAGCTGCACGTGCTTATGATGCTGCTGCTTTTCATTTTCGTGGTCATAAAGCCATTCTCAACTTCCCAAATGAATATGCCCATTCTACTACTAGTTATTATATTCCAAACACTACTTCTACTACCTCAAATAATACATTGCCTAACTCTTCTTCCTATCAACAACAAGATGATGATGATATTCTAGATCAACTGGCTTGCTTGGACTACAAGTTGTTGGAAGAATTCCTTCATGGGAAGGATGATGCTGCAGTGGGTAGCTCTAGTAGACACGCGAGTGAATAGCCAGTGTTAGTTGCATTGTATGTAAGAGAGAGTGGTCTAGCTAATAGCTATATTTGCATGCATTGATGTAATTTTATAAGCACGATATTTGAGTTTGATTGGGTGAAAATAGTTCAATTTATTTGAAGTATTTGGTGTATTTTTGTTTTAGTTTTAACTTCGGAATTTTTTTTCAAAGGCAGTTTTAAATGAAATGTCGCTCACATTGATAATGTGTCAGTGTCATTTCAGCATTGAAATGTTCAAGAAAAACTAATTTTATTTAAGATTCATGCTGAACATGTCATCAATGTGACTTTCATTTCATTAAAATTTGCCTTCAGATTTGCAAGGGGACCAAAATCCTCAAAAAAATAAAATAAAGAGTCTAAAAATCCATATTTTAAAATAGAGGGATCAAAACTAAAATAAATGAATAATAGAGGGACCAAAATTGCAATTAAGCCAAAAGTTTATTTACAAAATATTTATTAAAATAAGCTTTATGAATAAGTGATTTTATACTAAAAGATAAGATAAAATTAATTTATTTTTATATATTATAACTTATTTTTATAAGTTATCTTAAAGAACTTACAAACTCATGTATATTTGTCGTCCATGGCGTTATATAAAACTTGCTTTACAAATCTATGTTGATTGTTGTCTTAGATTTTTGCTCTGTGCTCGGGATTTGGGTTGCTTTAGAGATAAACTTCTTGAATCCTTATCTAGGATGATTATCTGTTAGTTTCTGAACTCTAGAGATAGATTTAGAGCTAACAATCACTGTGGGTATCCGTTCTTAATGCTTTCGTGTTTGAGTGGCGCGCGAGAGATCGCCTAAGTGAGAATACAGATGTTCTCGCAACTTTGCGTTAGAGATAACCTTGGTTGTGAGTTAATCTCGTAGGTGCTCCAGAGATGGACACTTATGTGAGAGATACGTGATAACATAGACGAGTATCGTAGGTTGAGTATAACTAGTCGACAAGTTTAAGTTTGTAAGAAGTAGATCATATGCAAAGCTTGATAAGTCTTATCTTTCCGAAGAATGAATTCTTTTTTGTTCATATATTTTACTTTTCCGTTCTTATACTTTTGTCATTCAAACCCAAGTTCGAAACCGTAGAAACTGTTGAATGACATCTCTCCATCTCTGAGGACGATAATTCCCGGATCAATATTTCCAAATCTTTTGTTGCTTGTCGTTATGCCTGCTTCAACAGTAAACACCGCGCTAAGCGCGTCCTGTTTGGGCTTAGTGTGGTCTGCGATTTTTGACTTGTATAAATAGAGTTCTCATCATATTTTTGAGGGTGTGAACTAATTTTGAGAGAGGGGTTTCACTTTTTTAGGGTTTCTTCCATATTTTAGAGTGAGACACCAATTTTGGAGCGTTAGATGCTTGGAAATCAATAAGGGAGGTTGAATCTGGAAGATTGGAAGTTGGATTAACTTCAATTTTTGAGACATCAAGATTGGGGTTTACTCTTTCAACTCCCAAATCTCAACAAGAATGTATACTATATTTTCAGTTTGGGTTGATATAATATAATGTAATCCCAACAAGGATGATATTAACGATTTACACTGCAAACATTTTGATACATTTTAATGTATACTATATTTTCTAAATTTTTGTGTTTTATAATAGGTTTGGTTTCCTTAATATTTTTTGTATGAACAGTTAGGGATGAATCCAAAAATATACTTTTGGGTGCACTCCATTTTCTAAACTGCATTTCCGTATACACCCTGTTTTTAGTAAACAAAACAGGGTGAATTTGGAAGTACATCTCCCTAATATCCTCTGAGATAAAATTAAATTTTATGATCCATATTGATCTAAAACTTGTATAAATGCATACGCCTCTCATGTTGTTAGAAAAATTACGCACATAATGTCTCAATATTCATATCTCGCTTTATCTACTTCAACGGAGATATACCCCATCTTAAATTTAGGTTCATACAAATCACCCTTCTTGTCGAACTAGAATCCACACTAGAGAATATGTTGCGCTAACCAGACGATCGGAGAGTTGTGAAAATCTATTATCGTTCACCCTTAATTGGCAACCAATGGAAGATACAATTCAACAATTTAAGTTGAACATTGATGAAGACGTAACTATTATATGAAGTACATTTCATCGTTATAAAATAAAAGATTGGATCAAGGTGAATGCGAATGTTACGTGATGGACTGAAGATATTCTAAAGATGTTTAAACATCCTCAATCATCACTTGATGATGAAATGTAATATTAAATTTACATTAACGATTATCTATGTAATGTTATATTTTAAATATATATCATAACAATAATTGAATTTAGTTTATGTTAGTTTTTTTGATATGTTTCTAGTTTGTCAAATACAGCAGTTTCCAGAAATGGAGTTCCAGATTTTTTCTAATATTTTGGTGTGTCCAAAAATACATTTTTGTGTTTAATCGGCATTTTGCATTTTTCACAAAGGTGCTTAAACACCACCAAAATTGTGAAAGTATTGTCTTAAAATTTTGGGAATTTCTTAATGCACCCTAAGCATTTCTAGCACATCTCGTGAAAATACAATAATACTCCCAAATTTAAGAAAATGCATTTTCGAATGCACCTCAAATACACACTATTCATTCGTTTTTGAAATCACTCCAATTTTACAACTATGTTTATTTTGGAAATGCACTCTTTCTAGAATGTCTTCGAAAATAAATTTTCGTAACCTACTGAAAAGACAATAACTAAGTTACTAACAAATAACTGAGCTAATAAACAACATCAAATTTCAAGATATTCAAAAAATATAATACTAATAATTAACTTCATGAAAATTTATTCAGCAAACATCAAGTGTTATCTCCCACAGGACCATTCAAATATGCATATTTCTTTCTCTTTACTTTTTTAAAGCATGTTCTTTGATAAGCAAGTTCGATAAATGTATTTCCGAAGCCCCCTATGAAAATACATTTCCAAAATAAATTTAGTCATAAAATTGGGACGTGTCTTAAAAATGAATTAATTGTGTTTAAGGTGCGCCTGGAAATACATTTCTAGAATCTGAAGGGCATTTTTAGATTTTCATAAGTTGTTTTTTCACCAACTTATAGTATATTTATTGGTGAGAAATCTACATGGCATCCCTCATATTATACATGACACCCCCCCATATTTTTTTAATTTCAATTTTACCCTAGGTGAGATACAAAGAATTTTTGGATGAAATTTCCGGTATACCCTGCCAAATTTCCGGTACAAGATACCGGAATTTTCAGTTATACTGAAATTGCCGAAGAAACATACTGGAAATTTCAGTTATAATGAAATTTTCAGTATACCGTTAATTTTAAAATTTCCGAACATTACGGGAAATTTCATTATAACTGAAATTTCCAGTATGTTTCAATATTAAGTTTTTTCAACGGTTGAGATTTTGTCGACACTTTTGGAGGGTCCGAGTTGCACTAACACATATGTGTGGTCTAGAATGCACCACCATTTGTATAAATAGGGGTCTTAGGGTTATTGAATAACATATCTCAATAAAATGCCTCTTCCTCAGTATTTGATTAAAGTATCTGTGTATTTCAATGACCGCAACCCTGTTGTTCAAACCAAGATTCCAGATGACGCCGAATCCTTTGCCACCTTGAAAGAAAAGTTGAACAATTTGCTTCCTAATTCCGATAACAAAAGGGTGACAAAGATCGAGTTACGGGAGGACTGGAAAGATACAAATAGAAGGGTGAAATACAACTTAATCGAGTTGAAGAATGATGAAGATTTGAAGGCCAAGTGGAAATCATTTCGTCGTAGGATAACTAGAGGTCCGATCGAATTGGATGTGCGGATCTAAAGATTTGTGGAGGACATAATGAAGTGTCGGAAATGTCCAGAGTCATCCGTTAGTGCCTATGTTTTCATGTTTTCGAAGTACTATTTATGTTTGTTGTTTTCCATCTGATGTTTGTTTTCATGAACCCATTCACTGCCTGCTACTCTGCCATATGTTTTTGGTTAAAACCGGTCGGAGGAAGGCGTCCAACACGTAACTCTAAGGCATGCGCCTCATCAACAGCTCTAGCAAATGTACCGACTCTATCTGTGGCCCATCCTGCAATAGAACCATCCTTGCCTCTATTCCTCACTGCAAAATTTTAAAAATATCAGGAAATTAACATTTTAAAAAATAGAAATATCAGAAATTTCGAAATTTCCCCTATGACTATGGGTACCAGAAATCATAAAAAAGCGATATGAAAATTAGTAACTAAGTATACCGGAAAATTTAAAATTTCCGGTATCAAATACCGTAAATTTTAAAATTTCCAATAGAATATACTGTAAATTTTAAAATTTCCAATAGAATATACCGGAAATTTCACAAAAAATACCGTAAAATTTACTTGAATTCTTCAAATTTCCGGTATACAAACGAAATTTCCGCTATTGTCTGAAAATTTGAAAAGTCCAGTTGTCTACGTAAATTTGTAGAAAATTGGTAATAAAATTTGATTGGACATTGTGGTCTTTTCATAAGTTTGGGGGGTGCCATGCTTAATTTGGGGGGGGGGGGGGGGGGGGGGGGGAGACATGTAGATTTCTCTTTATTGGTGAATGGTTTTGAAATTGACAAATTCTTGATGGACCCCAACCTTCTTGGATACCCGCGGCGAAATTTCTAAAATGCCACTATATTTCGGAGATGCATCTTTGAAATCACTTTTTTCTGAAAAAAAGTTGATTTCGGAAGTGCATTTTCGAAAACACCTTATTTTTTAGAAAAAAGTGTTTTCAGAGATGCATTTTCGAATCAGTTTTTTTTAGGAGAGGGGTGGGTGTCTTCGGAGATGCATATCCGAAATATTCCAATTTTTGGTTTTGAAATGTTTCGATACGTATATCCGAAAAAATTTATTAATTATTAAAAAATTAAAATCAAGGTGAATCTATACAATTAATAGCATAATTAATTGTGTTAATTAAAATATATTATTAAATATATATCAATATAATCAAGATATAATAATAATATTAGTTTAATAAATATTTAAATCAACACCTTATTTTTATATATAATTAATAATAATAATAAAGATATTTATATATTATTTATATTTTTTTATGATGCATAAAAAAATCATTTGATAAACTAATTTTCAAAAACAATTTTATAGTTAAAAAAATTCATTTTATAAACAAAATTTCCAAAAAAATTTTAAAGTTAAAAATTATTTACTAATTTATATAAATGAAAAATATTTTTATTATATTTCATAAGTAAAATTAGAATTATATAAAATTAAATATATAATTTATTCACTAAATAAAATTAAGACAAAATCTTCTTGTAATTTTCTTAAACTAAATGAAAAATGATTTTGTTTATTATAATTAATTATTAAAATAATTTTTATATTTGTGATTTTTATTTATTATTTTGAAAAACTATGTAATTCGAAATTTATATTAAAATAAGAATAAATTAGTAAATAATTTTATTCTTACTTGATCTCTTTTATTTTAAATTTTTATTAAATAATTATTAATATATTTATTTTTTATATAATCATAATTGTTGTGTATTAGTTATAATTTTAGTAATTATTAATATGAAAGTTATCAAAAAATAATTTAATTTTTTATGAGTTTTATTTTTTAATTTATAATTGGAATTAGAATAGAAATATCAACAGCATAATTATCATTAATATTATTCATAAATTATAAATTATATCAGTTTTATGATATCTGAATTAATCAATATCCTAAATTTTTTAATTTTTTGGGATTTTTTCGGATATTCAAATCCGAAAAAACCTCTGACCATTTTTTGGGGGTTTTTTCGGATATGCATATCCGAATTAATCAAAATCCCAATTTTTTTTTGTGTTTTTGGAGATGCATCTCCGAATTAACCAAAATCCCAATTTTTTTCGAAGATGCATCTCCGAAAGGTATTTTCGAGTTTCCAGCCGGAGTTTTCACCCCTGGAAGGTCTATAAAGAAATTTTTTAAAATTTTACTTTGGGCCATATGTTTTTAAGCCTCATTCGTTCAAGGCCTGAAGTTTTCAAAAATAAATAAATTGGAGCATCGTCATGGCGTGAGCAGACATCACCACTTTCATTCCTAATGCATGAACTTATCTTTCTCATATCAACTTTAATTAAAAAAAAATTTGTTGACAACATCTTAATTTTTATTTATTACTAAAGTACAAAGTTATTTATATATAAATTAAAATTGATAAGCCGTAATATATATACACATAGCAAAAACGTCATCATGATTCATACTATTGATTCATCAATTTATAAAAATTACATATGTTATTAGATTAATATTTTTAATATTTACATATTAATACGAAAAATATTTGATAATTTAAGTGAAATATTTACATTACAAGTAAGGAAGAAAATATATCATACTTATTGATCTTAAGGCCTAGCTCAGACTTGGATCAATTCAATTTTATTTTGGTAAATAAAAATGATAAAAAAAAAGTTTTAAAAGTGAATATTTTTTAAAAATAAGGTTAGATTATAAGATATATAAAAATTATTTTAAACCTCTTAGAACTATATATTCAACAAATATGATTAAATTTTACCACGTTATTTGGGCGAAATTTAAAAAACACCTCTATAAAAAAGTTTGAATTTTTCTCAAATTTATTATTCTATTTTGGAACTTGTGTTGGATGCAATTGATGAATTGAAGATTTTGAGCTGGTGGTGGTGATCTCTGATACGATGGTGTGAAAGTGGATTTGTAAGATTAACACTCTAACGCCCTAATCAATTCAAGATTCAAGATGAGTGTAGTGAAAAGTAAAGATCGGAAAGTGTACCTTACTTGCCGTTTGAAATGACTTTTATACCTTTAGTCATGAAGAGTGAATTTAAGTTGACGCGGGCCTTAGTTATTTGTACGTTTGGCTTGCCCAAAAATAGTTGCCCCCAAAGCTTGTTTGGAACTCGGAGAGTCGGGGAAGCCGTTGCAGTAGACGTCGACCTCTAATAATATTGTCTGATGCAAATTGGAAGTGAAACGGTTGAGGTAATTAAAATAAATAGTGAAAAACCAACACATTAAATGCATTTCGCTCTTTCCTTCTAACACGCGGCTAACATGACATGCCTACACGGCTAACATCACATGCTATATTATTATTATTTGATTAAAGAGAGGGCTAAAAGTCCGGAGAAGGAAGGTTACCAACAAATAACTCTAGCAACACTAATTTGTTCTCATCAGCTATACGAATATACTCAAAATTAACAGGATAATCCACAAAAATGCTATAATCTTCCTTCAAGGAAAAACTATGGTTTGCCAGTGTGTCTGCCAGTTGATTAGCTTCCCTGAAAACATGGATGATATTTAATTCCCAATCAAGATCCCATATACCAATTATCTGGAACACTGGGTTATTCCCTCCATGATTAACATTCCTCATCACATTAACATCCTGCACTACTACCAATGAATCCACCCTCAATTCTACGTTACTAAAGCAAGTTGCAATTCATACTTAAAACAAACTCATACTTAATAATTTCTTGATATAGTGTGCGTGTATGTGGTTTAGGGGTAAAAATTTGACTCTGGAGGGTGTGCTCCCCCAAAGTCTCAGGTTCAAATTCGGCTATGCACAAATTGCCTATTAAAAAAAATTGAAATAATTAAATATCACTTTAAATTCAATTCTAATTTCTATAATTGGACAAACGTAATTTTATTAAAGATAATAAAATTTTTCGAAACTCAAGAGTAGAAATTGAAACATAGTATTTTATAAATATAAATAAATTTTATTTAAACCATAAAAAATGTAGCACAACACATAATTGCATTTTTCACTTAGTTAAACTTAAACCTTTCAATCCGACCAAAGATCTCCCCACCCTTCAAACTACATCTTATGTCTTTACCACTAGACCAATGCACATTCATGATAAGTAATTCCCGTGATTTTTAGTAATTTTAAACAATTCTGAATTTAAAATAAAAAATACAAAATTTATACCAATTGGGTCTCAAATCCAAATCCCTTCAGATTAAATGACAGTCAATTCACTACAATAGAAATTGATTTGTCTTTTTGTAAATGATTGTCGCTTTATTAACAATAGAAATTGATTTGTCTAGTTGTTATTGATAGTCACTTTACTAACCGTAGAAATTAATTTGTCTAGTTGTAAATGATAATCACTTTATTAACAATAGAAATTGATTTGTCTAATTGTAAATGATAGTCACTTACTAATAGAAATTGATTTATTTAGTTGTAAATAGTCACTTACTAATAGAAATTGATTTATTTAGTTGTAAATGATAATCACTTTATTAACAATAGAAATTGATTTGTCTAGTTATAAATGATAGCCACTTTACTAACAATAGAAATTGATTTGTCTAGTTGTAAATTGAATATCATTTAACCTAAAGAAACTTGGGTTTGAGACCTCATAGGTAAAGATTTATGTACAGAATTTATTAATATTAATAGAAATTATGGAAACTATTTGTCATGGATGTACATTGGCCTAGTGGTAAAGACACGTAGATGTCTTTTAAAGAACTTGAGTTCGATTTCTTATAAGGACTAATTTTGACTTTTTTGATATTATTAATTCATAATTGTTTAAAAATGAAATTAAAATAAAAATCAATTTAATATTTAAAAAATGAAAATATAAAATAAAATCCAACGTGGCAGTGCAGTCACGATTTAAAAGTATGAAACAAACCGACTTAAAAGTAGAAAAAACCAGTTTGAAAAAAACATTAGCAGAAGGACTAAATTTTGTAAAAGATTAAGATGGGTCTATATTTTTGTAAGAGACTAATTTAACTTGTGTAATATTTGTGAGGGACCAAAATGAATCTTCACTCTAAAAATTATTTTAAACCTCTTAGAACTATATATTTCTTAGAACTATATATTTAACAAATATGATTAATTTTTTTTTTAAATATGACTTAATATTTAATTTCACCATGTCATTTGGGTGAAATTTGAAAACACCTCTATAAAAAAGTCTGAATTTTTTCTCAGATTTATTATTCTGTTTTGGAATCAGAATTGGATGCAATTGATGAATTGAAGATTTTAAACTGGTGGTGGTGATTTCTGATATGGTGGTGTGAGAGTGGATTTGCAAGATTAGCACTCTAACACCCAAATCAATTCAAGATTCAAGATGAATGTAGTGAAAAGTGAAGATCAGAAAGTGTACTTTACTTTCTGTGTGAAATGACTTTTATACCTTGGGTCATGATGAGTGAATTTAAGTTGACATGGACCTCAGTTATTTGTACGTTTGAGTTGCCCAAAATAGTTGCCCCAAAGGCTTGCTGGAAACTTAGATAATCGGGGAAGCCTTTAGAAGTAGACGTCAACCTCTAATAATGTTGTCCGATGCAAATTAAGGGTCCGTTTGGTTCAACGGAGGGGAGGGGAGGGGAGGAATTTTAATAAAGAGGAGGGGAAGGGAGGGGAGGGGAGGGGAGGTATTTTAATTAAAAGTATGTTTGGTTCAAAAGAGTGGGAGGGAAGGGGAGGGAGGATTTTTAATCAGAAATATGTTTGGTTCAAGAGGGGAGGGGAGGGATTTTAAAATTAATTTACTTTTTAACCCTTAAAATATTATAACACTCATGCTAAATTAAACAAAAACAATGTGATATTTAAAAAAAAAACTTGTCAATTCACAAACCTAGATAATCTAACACAAAATATTTAATATTTGAAGTACTTTAAAATATATTAAATCATAAATAAAATATTGATAAATTTCATAAAATATTTATAAAATTAGATTATAGGTAATATATATAGCTCATATACTATAATTATATATAGATATATGATACAACACATAACTTATAAAACAATTAAGTTCTTAAAAACAAAATAATAAATAAAAATGAATACAATAAAACATGTGAAAAAATAAAGAAAGTTAAGTTAGCATATTAATAAAAAATAAAAATAATAAAGAAAAAATAACAGAGTTGTCGTAAAAAGTGGAGGAATTCTAATAAGGCGACAAAAATTAACGTATAATCTATATCAAACAATTTAGGATTTTAATTAAAAAGTGAGGATAATTTTGTCAATATAACAAAAATAAATTTTATAATAACTCCTCTCCCTCCTCTCCCTTCTAAATCCCTCCAATTTGGAGGAAACACAAAATTGCTCCAGGAGGGAATCTGATTACCTCCCCTCCCCTCCCCTCCCCTCATAAAAAATTGAACCAAACATAATTAATTTTAAATATTCCCTCCCCTCCCCTCGCCTCCAAAACCCCCCAACCAAACAGACCCTAAAAGTGAGACGATTGTGATAATTGTAAAAGCAATAGTGAAAAACCAACCCATTAAATGCATTTACATCACCAGAGCATTTCGCTCCTTCCTTCTAACACGTGGCTAACACAACAAGATATGGCATGTCTGCTCGATCACTGCTTATATTGCACCTGGATTTGCTTGTATTTCTAAAGGGAAATATAATTTTAAATCTTAAAACTAATACATATTTAATAATTTCTGGAAATAGTTATGCATCACTTTAAATTCAATTATAACTTCTATTATTGGACAAACATATAATTAAGGGAACAACTTCTCTACCCATCACAAAAAGTTGGGTAGTGTACCTTCAACCAATCACATGATATCATTTAAGTTTAACACATTTAATTATTTATTAAATACTATAATTGTTTGTTGTTTTCAAAGTATTTTACATTGGAGGTAACCTTACCCAACTTTTTAAGTTGGGTAGATAAGAATTCACCTATAATTAAAGATAATGAAATTTTCCCAAACCCAAGAGTAGAAATTGAAACATATATAGTATTTTATAAAAATAATAAATTTTATTTAAAACAAAAAAAAATGTAGCACAACACATAACTGCATTTTTCACATAGTTAAACTTAAACCTTTCAATCCGACCAAAGATCTCCCCGACCTTACGTAGTGCGTGCGTGTACTTTCCTTCATATAATTTATGTGTGTGATAGAAAAATAATTAAAAATCAGCTGACACATACTCATATGTCACTTTATTTATATAAAATAATTAATTAATGGAGTTGAAATTCAAACCGCCACTTACGACCCCTCGAGATTTCATGCTAAGGTTACCATGAAGCAGAAACACTACTACATGCATAAATACTGGTTATATATCCTTCAGATTGATTACCACCTTATAATTAATCTCAAACACAACAACAAGAAAAAAAACTGAACAAATAATGGATGGAAAGGGAAATAATAGTAATAATACAGGGGTTCGATATAGAGGTATTCGTATAAGACCATGGGGTAAGTTTGCAGCAGAAATTCGTGATCCAACAAGAAAGGGTACTCGTATTTGGCTTGGAACATTTGATACTGCTGAACAAGCTGCACGTGCTTATGATGCTGCTGCTTTTCATTTTCGTGGTCATAAAGCCATTCTCAACTTCCCAAATGAATATGCACATTCTACTACTAGTTATTGTATTCCAAACACTACTTCTACTACCTCAAATAATACATTTCCTAACTCTTCTTCCTATCAACAACAAGATGATGATGATGATATTCTAGATCAACTGGCTTGCTTGGACTACAAGTTGTTGGAAGAATTCCTTCATGGGAAAGATGATGCTGCAGCCGGTAGCTCTAGACACGCTAGTGAATAGCCAGTGTTAGTTGCATTGTATGTAAGAGAGAGTGGTCTAGCTAATAGCTATATTTGCATGCATTGATGTAATTTTTTAAGCACGATATTTGAGTTTGATTGGGTGAAAATAATTCAGTTTATTTGAAGTATTTGGTGTATTTTTGTTTTAGTTTTAACTTCCGATTTTTTTTTTATACCAACAAAATTAGACACTAGACATTGTATAGGTTTTCTTGGATAAAAAGTTTATTTACAAAATGTTTATTAGAATAAGTGTTTATGAATAAGTTATTTTATATGTTATAAGTTATTTTAAGGAACTTATAAACATAAACTTGAATGTTATGAAAATACTATAAGTTCTTTTTATAAGAACTCTTTTTTTTTTTTTAAGCAAGAATTTAATATAAGGAGAATTAAGGGTTCTCAATCCTTTTTACACAAACACGAGAACAAGATTTTCGACAAAAAATGGAGATTACAAACCAATTGAAATTACGATAGAAAGAACACCGGATCTTTACAAAAATCGTAAAAATTATAATTGGGATGAGTAATATCACCGATAAATGACCACCTCCATACCGTTTGCCTTAATGTTCCAAACGACATCCAAAATATTCCACCTATCATCACGGAAAATGATACCATCGCGGAGAGTCCAAATACTCCAACAAAAAGCTAATAAAACAAGCTTCTTTACCTTCCTTAACTCTCTTGGATTTGCAAAATAAATACCACTTCATGAAACTTTCTCTACACCCAACAACATTCCCTTCCTCAACTTCCAACCACTCCGCCAAATCTTTCCATATCAACCGAACCACCGGACAAGAAAAAAACAAATGATCAGTCGATTCAACATAAAGTTCTCCTTCATCCTTACTTGCAGTTTCCTCTTCTTCCTCACTTTCATTTTCTTCTTCTTCTTATTCCTTTTTCTTGAGTAACCTTATCTTCATACTTGATTACTGTGGACCTCCGATTTTTTTTAATACCGGGCCATACCTCTGATCTGTAGAGATACGTGAACTGACTCTTTTTTGTCGCTTAATGCTTTCGCATTTTTTTTGAAAATATCACAGAGTCGCCACCGACCTTTTATTTTATCCAATTAAGGAAAGGTTTATAAAAGAAACAGAAAAAAGACCTTTAAGAAATTCTGGGTAAGGGGGTAGGTTATACAAAGGGAAGGTGTTAGCACCCTTTGTATCCATGGTTATCCATGGGCTCTTAAGTTTGCTTAGCTCACTTGTTTTTCGATCACTTTTCAATTGCTCTGAAATTGCTCATATGTGGTTTCAAATACCTTTGTAAATTGAATTTTGTAATGATCCGTGTGTGGATGTATACAAAATGCTTGTTTATCTTTCGAAAGATGTTTTGAAAAGAACGTTAACTTTGTAATAACCCGTGTTTGGATGTATACAAAGTATTGTCTTTTTTGAAAGTTTTGAAAAAATCAACAGTGTATGAGAATTTTGTTTGTTTTGATTTGAGCAAGCAAACTAGGAGGTCTACCCTGAGTTGTAAGGTCTTTATCCTATTTCCTTTAAAAATCTATCCTTTCACCGGATATAAAAGCAAGGTTCGATTTTGTACTCGAAACAGTAGAATTTTGACTTTGATTTTGAAAGGAATGAGAAGGGATTACCTCAAGAGGTGCAAGTGTGATTGTGATTGGATTCAGATATTTATCTTTGAAGTTAGTGATCTAACGGTTCAATTTTATCTTTGACATACACGCAGTTTATATTTGCTGGAAATTAAAGTGCGGAAATGTAAAGTGCGGAAAGTAAATCTACGCTATTACATCGATTGTGCGGGAAATGTAAACTAGCCTATTTACATGAATTTGACATCCTATACATTTATCTAGGAATTTTAAATTGCAAGAAACATAAAAGGCATGTTTTTGGAATTTTTATGATTGATTTTAATTATAATTAATGCATGATTAATTAAATTAAAATGAAGAAAAAAGATGAAAATAGATTTAAACCTAGAAATTAAGTTTAAAAATATGTACAAAATATTTGTCAATTAATTTTAAAACAAAACTAGTTTTTTTTGGAATTTTTGGAATTGATTTGAAATTGATTTAAGTTAATTAAAACATAATTATGCAAATAATTATACCAATAATTAAAACTTAAAGATAAAATTATTCAAAATATGTACAAAATTAGTTTATAATATATAAACAATATTCAACACAAAGAACAATTTTTTTTATGATTTTTTGATTGGTTAGAATAATTAAAAAGCAAATATATAAATATATACTAATTAATTATGCAAAATATTGAAATTTTGAAGAAAATAAAAATATTTTTATTTCAGAAAATAATATATTATTTTAGAAGTCTAAGAATATTTTTTGTGTATTTTTTGGATTTTTAAAACTATTTTTAATTAATTTAACAAAGAAATTAAATAAAATAGAAAATAAAATAGAAAATAAAAGGATACTGATCCTGTGTGGTAATCAGTGAGGGGGCATGGTTGGGGAAGAGTGATCTGGCGCGTTGGATGAGTTGATGGATGGATCAGAAGGCCCAGATGGTGAGGGACCATAACACGTGGAACACCTGCAAAACACTGAATTCCAAGTCAATTTAAAAAACACGCGCGCGCCTCCCAGCGAATCAGAGGGCGCCACGCATCATCTTCAACCTTCAGATAGGTTTTTACACCGTTCATTTGCAGGTGGTGTAAAAAACCTAATCTTTTACACCTGGTAATAATAGCGAATAGGGTCAAACGCACACATACATTTAGCGCGATGGTACCATTCAATTCGTTTTGTCCATACGAACCTAATGGTGCTATTTAGAACTTCTAATTTTGCCTAATTTGGAAAGCCCTAAATTTGAAGCTATGAACCCTAAAATGGTAGTTTCGTTTATACGTGTCCAAACTTCAATTAAGTTTCCAGAAATGATCTACACCTCAAACCAAACTCAATAGTATGTCTACATCTTGTTAAACATGTGTGAATAACCAGATACGAATTGATTTTAGTTTGAACAAATTTTGACCTGTGTAGCTCGATTCAGTGAGCTTCAAGGCTTGTAATTGATTGAGATAGTTTCAGTGATGTTTAAGGAAGGTGTATGAATGCTTAGTTTGTATTGAAATGGACTGAAATTACAAATTCGAATTTGAGTTTTTCTTTGAATTTTTTGAAGTGATTACAAGTGTTATATGCTATGCTATGCTTCTGAATTCGTGTCCTCTTCTTTGTTGAACTAAGATAGCTTATTTATAAGCTATGTGTGCTTAGAAATGAAGCTAAGATGTGTCTTAGTTGCCTTTGTTGAAACTTTGCATTTTTTAATATAAAAAAGCTTGAATTCTTGACCAAGTCATCTTGCCTTCAATGCACCTGCCTTGCCCTTCAATTCTCTGCAGAAAGATGAAGATTCTTTGAGGTGAGTCATGCTTGGAAGTTAAGCTACCATTATCCATGCATTTTCCTTTTAATTTTAATCTTAAAGTAAGATAAAATCATGCAAAAAATGGATAAAAAAAGGTATGGGCTTAGTCTTGGTCGTGGGAGGCCCATAGTAACATGGAAATGATGTTTGAATGCTGAAAACTTGGCCCCATTTGGAAAAAATACATTTTTGAGCAATGTTGATTTCATGCATTTTACCAAAATTTAGCCAACTTCAACAAGGTGTAAATCCTTCAATTTTTGTCATATGAAGGAGATCTTGCACTTTTTGGAAACCTCAAAGAGTCCTCTAACCAATGTCTTTGGTCTCATGTCAAAATGATTTTTGAAGCTCCTTGTGTGTCCTTTTGAAAAAAGTGTCTTTTTGTTGACTTTGAAAATGACCTGTAATGTCTTTGGTCATATTTTTCAAATGGTGAATCAAATGATCATGGGATCAATGGCATTTGAAAGATAATTGAATTTCCTTCAAAACAAGCTTTGGTTTGAATTTTTTGGATGAAGGATGAGAGAGTTATGATCAGTCAAAGTTGAGTTGACTTTTCAGGCAAAAACCCTAATTTTGAATCTTAGGGTTTTGTTGATTTTTGATCTTTCCTTGATGAATTATGATCATCCAATGATCAAATGATGAATCCTTTGACAAAATATGGACTTTGACAAAAAATTTCATTTTTGACTGTCTGTTGACTTTTTTGGTCAAACGGGTCGTCTGTTGACTGTTTGAGCTGCTGACGGTGCGTCTGAGTGAATTGAAGTTTGAAAATTTGTATGATGGTACTTTGAGATATATGGATGTATATGAAATCCATTTGAGCTCTCAAAAACTTGTTGCCCCTGTAAAAACAAGAAAAACCCTGATTAGGGACTGTTTGTGTAGGAGACAGTTAAGCGTACCTGATTTTTGTGCAGTGTTGAGTCTCTGCTAATCATGTGATATTCAGAAGACTTCTTTGAACAAAAATCTTGGAATTTTGAATTGTGAAAGATTGATTTGATTGATGGCACAAAACACTGAGAATTGTACTGCCAGCAGTTTGGCTGTCGACTGACTGTTCAGTCTGAGTTTCCTGATTCTGCGCCTGCAAAAAGATTTAACTCTGTACCAATTGTGTCAGTACTATTTATCTGTAAATAAATAAATAGCATGTGTGAAGTAATAAACAGTATTTGGCGTTTGCGTAAGAATAAATTCAACTGCAAGCCAAATTACTGTATAAGAAAGATTCTAAAAACTAAGTATCTCATATGTCAGGATATTTGTTGAAATAAAAATCCATGATTATATGAGACCCTTAATTTTCAGATTGGAGTTTTCTTGAAAAATATGTGGGCAAATTTTGGGGTATAACAGTTGCCCCTATTCAATCTTCTTAAACCTGAAGAGATTGTCTGAAATCTGAAGGTAGAAGATGATTGAATATTTAGATGCCCCGAAAATTTGCACTTACCTTGATCAGAAGAGATGTTGGAAGTTGCATTTGAATGTCGTCTGCGAAATGTTGTTGGCAGATCGAAACATTACCTGAGATGGGCTTTCAGATGCCACCTGGTAAATGGGTTGAGGGTTTATTCATCAGAATGAATCCATTGATTATATCTTGATGAAGGATTTGAAAGTCTTTGTGTTGACTGTTTCGGAACCGTCCAAGGTTACCGCTTTAAGTCTTGGAAGATAATCGTTACGGAACTTGTCCAAAGTTTTTCCGATTTAGATTTTGAAAGTTGATCATTGTGGAACCGTCTGAGGTATCGCTTTAGATCTGCAACGTTAGATCGTTCTGGAACCGTCTGAGGTATCGCTTTAGATCTGTGATGCTAGATCGTTCTTGAACCGTCTGAGGTATCGCTTTAGATCTGCAATATTAGATCGTTTTGGAACCGTCTGAGGTATCGCTTTAGATCTGCAATGTTAGATCGTTTTGGAACCGTCTGAGGTATCGCTTTAGATCTTTGATGCTAGATCGTTCTGGAACCGTCTGAGGTATCGCTTTAGATCTTTGATGCTAGATCGTTTTGGAACCGTCTGAGGTATCGCTTTGATCGTTGATGTCTGTTTTTGAGTTGGTAGGTGATCAGAATGAATCTTCGGCTTGATTATATCTGAGAGAACCGTTCATGGAATTCAGGTGAACACGACATGTGATTGAGAACATCTTTGTTGAAGATATCTGCCTACCTGAAAAATCAAGTTAGTGGTATGCAATGTTTATGATGCATGTAAATGTGAGATATTTCCGAAGAAATATGCATGTTATGTTGTGCATGAATATGCGCATGATGCATGATGTATGATGTATGAATATGTGAATGTATGAATGTATGAATGTGAATGTGAATGTGAATGTGATGCGTGTCAAGCTTCTAGTTGGAAAAATAAATTCCCACTAGTCAGCTGGACATGAATGTATTGTGATCGTTGATGATCTTTTGTCTTGCTTGAGTACTCTCGTCTGGGGAAATTCTTTGAGAACCCGGGTATCCCGTTGAAGGATCTTTGACTACCGCTTGGGGAACCAAAGGTAACTGGGAGTTCTGATGCCCTTTCAAACAGGGAGTGAGGAAGATGCATAATCCTCCGATGCACTATCTGACCAAGTCCGGGTGCGGGGATCACACCTTCTGAAGATAGTAATCTGGAACAAACCTGCTGGGGAATAAGACTTCTTTTGAAGAGAAAATCTTTTTGAGGAATTTGCTGAGAAATGTGTTTCTCTTGGTGATTTCCTTCTGATGGAATGATGTCCAGATGATCGGGACATTTCCTGAATGCCATTCCTGTTTTTCCTGGTAAACATCAATCATATTCAAATGCATATGTTCATTCAAAATTATCATTGGGACGCTTACGTATTTAAACAGAAAAAGTGAAAATAGTGATTTTTGAAAGAGCTGCATTGAAAAGAGCCATGATAGGCGGGTTAGCACAGGGAGACAACAATCCTAGAAGTAGGAAACTGTCAGAAAGTTTTGAAAAATATTTATGAAGATAAATAGCTATGTGAAAATGATCCAGTCAAGTTTCAACTCTGCTATTGCCAATCTGTCTTCGAGCATCTCATCCCTCACTTGTTGGAAGAAAGTGATTAGACTGATCGGTGTCTTTGAGGTGTTGAATCTTGATGGTGAGTAGGCAGCTGAACGGAACATAGTTGTATGCTTCATTCCCTAACTTTTGCCTAGGCCGCCCTTTCAGGTTTTCAGCCTACCGGGATAGTATTTGTTTAGTCTCTAATTTTTGCCTGGACCGCCCTTTCGGGTTTTCAATCCACCGAGACGCTCATTTTATTTTTGCCTAAGTTGCCCTTTCAGGTTTTCAACTTAGCGAGCTGTGTTTGTTTTTTTTTCCTTTTTAAGAGAAGTATTTTTTGACTATGTCAGCATTCACAGGGTGTGGGAAATCCTCACCATCCATGGTGGTAAGCAACATGGCGCCGCCGGAGAATATTTTCTTGATTATGAAGGGTCCCTCGTAGGTGGGAGTCCATTTGCCTCTGGGATCACCTTGTGGTAAGATGATGCGTTTGACAACCAAGCCACCAGTTTGGTATCCTTGACTTTTGACTTTTTTGTTGAAGGCTTTGATCATGCGCTTTTGGTATAGCTGACCATGACAAATAGCTGCGAGCCTTTTCTCATCAATCAAGTTTATCTGGTCCAACCGTGTTTGAATCCAATCGTCTTCGTCTAGATTGGCTTCTTTCATAATCCTTAGGGAAGGAATCTGAATTTCAATTGGAAGAACTGCCTCCATACCATAGACTAAGGAGAATGGAGTTGCCCCTGTTGAAGTACGCGCAGATGTGCGATAACCATGAAGAGCAAAAGGTAACATCTCATGCCAGTCTTTGTAGGTTACTGTCATTTTTGTATGATTTTCTTGATGTTCTTGTTGGCAGCTTCCACCGCGCCGTTCATCTTTGGTCGATATGGAGAAGAATTATGATGTTTGATCTTGAACTGTGTGCAAAGTTCAGTAATCATTCTGTTGTTCAGATTTGTGCCATTGTCCGTGATAATCCGTTCAGGGATGCCGTACCGACAAATGAGATTGTATTTGATGAACCGGGCTACCACATTTTTGGTGACAGAAGCAAATGAAGCTGCTTCTACCCACTTTGTGAAGTAGTCAATAGCGACCAGGATAAAGCGATGTCCGTTGGAGGCAGTAGGTTTGATTTCTCCAATCATATCAATACCCCACATTGCAAAAGGCCAAGGAGCCGTCAGGACGCTTAATGGAACTGGAGGTACATGTACTTTGTCAGCGTATATCTGGCATTTGTGACATGTTCGGGAGTGACGATGGCAGTCTGTTTCCATGGTAGACCAGTAATAACCTGCTCTCAGGATCTTTTTAGCCATTGTATGTCCACTGGAATGAGTACCGAAGGCACCATTGTGTATTTCTTCCATGATCTGTTCCGTTTCCTTCTTGTTTACACAGCGAAGTAAAGTCGAGTCATGGTTGCGTTTGTATAGGGTTCCATTGCTTAGAAAGAATTTAGCAGCAAATCTCCTTAGAAACTTTCTGTCGTTAATGGATGCCCCTTCAGGGTACTCCTGAGCTTCGAGATATCTTTTTACCTCATGGAACCATGGTTTTTCCTCGGTTCCTTCGGTATTGATCTCATTGCAATAGGATGGTTCATCTTGCCTGTAAATGGTGATCATAGGCGCCTCGTTGTCCCACCTGACTTTGAACATGGATGACATGGTAGCTAAAGCATCAGCTAGTTGATTTTCCTCGCGTGGGATGTGTTCGAAAGTGATTTCTTCGAAGTAAGGAATCAAACTCAGCACATATTCTTTGTAAGGAATTAGATTTGGGTGCTTTGTGTCCCATTCCCCTTTGACTTGGTAGATTACCAAGGCCGAGTCTCCGTAGA
>NW_026706756.1:0-16561 GCF_029867415.1 Vicia villosa | reverse complement strand
TCGGAAACCACAGTCCTTTGTGGTTCTTCTGGCGTTGGTCGATTCTGCGCAACTACCAGGGCTTCTATCATTCCACTGAGTCTTTCAACAGTACCTTTGAGAGTATTAATCTCTTCTCTGAGTTCTTCATTCTCTTGCTCAAAGTCTTCCATTCTTTTCTTGCGACTTGAACGAGTGTTGTATTGATGAGACAGCTTGAAAGTCTTGGTTCACCTCCTTCTCCTCCTCTCTTTCTGGAGAAAGGAAAGTGACTATTAGATCCACGACAATTCTCGTGTCAGTGCGTACGACTAAAGCGATGTATGATATGCAATTAAGTTATTATTTTTCAAGGAAACACCATAATTACGTTATGAAACATCAAACTTTTATTGATTAAGCAAAAATGCCGTTTTTTACACACTTTGAAAAAGGGAAATACAGAGAAACTGAGAGAAAGGACTCTAAAACTTTGATGAAGAGCCGACTTCACGTTCTAACATCTTCTTCTGTTTCTTGAGCTGAGCGTTCTCTGACGTGAGCTGATCGATGATCCAGGAAGCAGGAGGGATATGATGAGAAAGTGACGTTTGTGTCACTTGTCGATCGAGCACTTCAAGTAACTCATCCTTCCTTCTTAGGATGTTTTGAATTTCAACATTTTCCGTGTTGACAATTCGATACTTGTTCCTCCAAGCATTCCTTTCTTGGCATACTTTGTTTAATGCCTCTTGCAGTTTTTCAACATCGGTGGAGAAAAGGTAAATTGGTTCCCTTAGGGGAATGGGTTCTTGGTGTTGATATGGCATCCTGAGCTTGAATGCTCTGACGCGTACCCATTGAAGGTAAGGATCCAGGGAGATGCAAAGATGTTTTCCTAACAATCTTCTCCCTTTGCTGTGAACAAGACGCCAGGCTTGGACAATTTCCTTCTTCAGCATGTTGCCATGATCGTCGATGTTCTTGAAGAACAGACCCTCCAATTGGATATTACTTGGTATATTTTTCATGGGATAGCCGTATTGACGACGGGCTAAAGTTGGATTGTAACTGATTCCTCCCTTAGTTCCAATAAGGGGTACGTTGGGAAAACTTCCGCAACTGAAAATGATCTTGGTTTCGTCGTTGTCAGGACTACACCAATCAATGTCTGTATGAGTGAGAGACATGATTTTCTGTGACCAGTAAAGGCCATCCCTCATGTTCCAGAAAGTGCTAGACTTTGGCAGGTGTGAAACGAACCATTCGTACAACAACGGTACGCAGCATGTAATTAATCCTCCTCGCTGCAGGTTTCTTGAATGCACAGAGTGATAAGCATCCGCAAGCAAGGTTGGAACTGGATTTCCAATTAAGAAGATCTTAATTGCGTTGATGTCGACGAAATCGTTAATGTTAGGAAACAAAAACAATCCGTAGATAAGCAAAGCCAAGACTTCCTCAAAAGCGCTCATATCTTGAATGCTGACGAAGTACCGAGCTTGATCAAACAGGAATTTGGAGGGCAATCCTTGAATTCCTCCTCTACTCACCATATGAGTTCTGATGTCGACTACGTTCAAAGGAGTAGTTGCAGCAATGATAACGTCGTCAGGATTCTTTTCCAAACCGGAGTACGGATCTTGCGCGTACACGGGTATTCCAATCAGACGAGAGTACTCCTCTAACGTAGGCATGAGCTGATAATCTGGAAAGGTGAAGCAGTGATACGTTGGATCGTAAAACTGTACCAAGGTGGGAAGGATCCCATCCACAAGGTTGGTATTGAGCAAAGGCAGAAGTTTTCCATACTTCTCCTTGAAAGCCTGGGGGTTGACCACCAGTTTTCCGAGCTTTCCCAGTTCCTCGACCTGGGGAATCTTGAAGGTGTATTTCCTAGCTCTCTTTCTTTCGTAATCCATAATATAGATCCTTAAGTCCTTTCTCCGTTTCTCTCTTTCTATGAAGTTCAAAACGTTCGTTATTTAGTTTCCTTGAAAAACGACTCGAAAAAGACTCTTTTTGTTTGTTTTTAGTTATTTATTAATGAATGATGCATGAATGCATGAATGCACACACAAGAGTTTTTAAACAAACATGGCGTTGAAGGGTATAGTGGTCATGAAGTCAAAACGCAATCTCCCGCCCCAATGGTAATCTAAGGTTAAGGATTTTTGTACCTGTAGAACGGGTTCTAGGGGTCTCAGAGTTTTTGCTCAACCTTAAAGATACGTTGATTGGTATCTACAAGAGAGTTTTCTCTGAGTGTAGTATCTGCGTGACAATTACTTCCGTAATCACCGCTCTACGTCCTAAAAAAGGCTTTAAGTGGGGTTAATGTGTTTCTAGGTCCTCCTGGTACAAATCAGTCTCGGAATGCAGTGGCGCAGTTAATCACAACCAGCCAGGCAAATCCCAAGAGTAGACTTGGAAACCAAGATTAGAGGGCCTTCACCGGGAAGACATCCTCCATCCTATCTTATGTTGCACTCAAATCCGGGTATAGGATTTCTCACCACAAGGGGGAATCAAGCCCTTTCCCGATACAGAATAAACAAAATAAACAAATATAAATGCAGCAAACACATGATATGACACAGAGGTTAGGCAGGACCTCTCTTGTTTGAGGGGGAATTTGGCATCCCTAATTCCTCATTGGGGCTGGACCAGCAACAGGTCAACCATTGGTTTGGATGAAAAACCAAGGTTTTTAACACTTATATCCCCAGCAGAGTCGCCATTTTTCTGTGGTGTCGTTTTCTTTACCTCCCCGTTTCACTTGGGAGGACGGCACGCTAAACCCTTCACGCGAAATTTGGAAGGAGAATGCGCCCGTGGTGGGATGAATTTTGTTTCAGTTCTTCCTACGATATCACACGAACTTTCTTATTTGTCCTACGAATAGGAAAGGGGAAAAAAGATCTCAACTAAACCCTAGGAGTTTTGCTAAGTGTGGGGAATTCACCTAGACTAGAAATTCTGGAGTCCGGGGGGTCGGTTATACATAGGTAAGTGTTTAAACACCCTACATATCTGTAGTACTCTACAGGAACCTTCTCTGTGTCATTTGTGTTTGTGTTTGCTGCTAATGATTGGGAAAGTTTCTCCTTTGTGTTAGGAGAAGGAATTGAATTATTTTGAAAAGACAGACAGATAGACAGACTGACTATTTTTGGTATTTTATTAGCTCGCTGAGATTCCTTGTGAACCTCATGCCTACATATCCCTAATGGAAGTCAGAGCTTAATGTAGTTCGGGGAACTAACTAGGGAAATTAATGTTTTTGGTGCCTTGCTTGAAGCTCAAGGTTGAAGCTTGGAATTAAATCTCTGTTTTCAGTAAAGAGACATGAAATTATCTCTACAGAGAGGTATTTGTACTATTCTACCACAAACATTGTAAAGGAGTGACAGAATAACTGAATTCATTTCATTCAAGAGGGGGACCTTACTTGTGTGTACAAGTATGCCAGTCAGATGCCTCTTAAATGAAAGAAAGATGCTCGTCCAAATTAGGGAAAGTTGTCACATGTCTGGGTTTTACTGCCAGCTCATGCCTTTCAAAATCCTAAATGGGAGACTTGATTAAAATTGAAATTGAAATTGAAATGTTTGTTTGTTTGAATGTGGTAGAGTAGTAAAAATATCTATCTATAGAGATAAGCTATGTCTATCTACTGTATAAAAGATTTGACTTTAGCTGGCTTGTATGAGGCCCAAGCTTGAGGCTTTTTGATTGATTAATATATGATTATTTGACTCTGGGAGATGACTCCACTGGGGGTTAATTACAGGGTATTTTTGTGTTCTGTACAAAGCCCAGAATTGAGGCTGACTCTGTTTAGGGAGACTCTATTTGTGTGCCTTGTACAAAGCCCAAGGTTGTGGCTGACTGCTGAGAAAATTGGGTTTTTTATACTATGACTCTAGTTAGGGAAAACATTATTTTCTGCCTTGTACAAAGCCCAAGGTTGTGGCGGACTCTTTTTTAATGAATTGAGTATGGATGACTCTATGGGGAAAGATCCTAAGTGTTAGGAATCTTCGACACATGAAAACATGGTTTATATGCCTTGTACAAAGCCCAAGGTTGTGGCTACTGAGTGATGAAGAACTCACTGGGGAGACTCTTTTATCTGCCTTGTACAATGCCCAAGGTTGAGGCTGACTCTTGACGGGGGAGTTTTATTGTTTAGGTGCCTTGTATGAAGCCCAAGGTTGAGGCTAACTGTTTTTGTTGGTTTTGACTCTACTGGAGATTAAAAAGACTGTTTTTCTTTGGAAGCTAACCCTTTCCAGGGATTTTGACTCAGCTGGTAGAATTGTTTGTGAAAGATTGACTTTATCATGTTTTTTGTTTGTTTTGGAGGCTGACCCTTTCCAGGGGTTTTGACTCTTTTGGGGAAATTATCTCCTAAGAGAAATGAATCTTTATTTATTAATTAACTGACTGTTGGAGGCTAACCCTTTCCAGGGGTTTTTATTGAAATGAAGGAATGTGTGGAAGCTAACCCTTTCCAGGGATTTTGAAAGAATAAAAGAATGTGTTGGAGGCTAACCCTTTCCAGGGGTTTTGATTGAAATGAATGATTTGGGTAGCACTCCATTAATTATTAAAGATGAAAAGATTGGCAGAAAAATTATCTAGGGGAGACTTCTTGTTTAAAGCCCAAGATGAAGGCTGACTCAATGCTGAGGATGACCAAAACATGGATCCTAGACTCTATTGAGGAAGATTGATGAAGATAAGGGTGACAGAGACTGTCCATGTCTCTCATTCCAAAAGGTGTACTCAATGTAAAATTGAGACAAACTTAGCTTGTTTAAAGTCTGGTTTAAATTGGAAGAAACTCACCAGGGTAGGCTAATAGGTGACTAAAGACCTGTTCCTATGTTTATAAGAAACCTGATGGGTCCTTGTATACAAGCTCAAGAGGAAGCTGGAAATGCTTTTAAGAAGCCTGTGGGTCCTTGTACAAAGCCCAAGAGGAGGCTAATCGAGGGTCCTTGTTATAGCACAAGAGAAAGCTATGTAGTTTTGAACTTATTTTGGCTCTAAGCAAATGGGTAAGAGGTTTCACCGGGAATAATTCCTCTTTGGGGGGATGTGTCCTATATTTTTGGATTCTAAGGTTTTTGCCAAGATGTTTCACCGGGAATAATTCATCTTGGGGGTTTGAACTACAGATCTCTAATTAGGAAAGAGCCTTCACCGGGAAGACATTCTCAATCCTAGGTCATATTCCTATAATATATATATAGTTTAACTGTCCTAAGGTTTATACTCGAACGCAGTTCTAAACTAATATATATGCACAGTTTATATTTGACAGTAATTTAAACAAAGACTGTAAATTGAAAGCTTGTAAAGCCTAACCTGGATGGAGTGGAGGCCTTTGAAGGAGTATGTACAGAGCCTCAACAGTATTTTTGTTGTTTTGATTGATGATAATTGAATATTTATAATAAACAGTTAATGGTTTTTGAAAACAGAAGAAGTGAAGATGGACAAAGGTCACATAGGTATCTGAAGAGTTTCACCGGGAATAATGCCCTTCAAATACCAGAAGAATGTTTTGAAAACAGAAAGAAGATTTTGAAAATACAGTTTTGAAAACAAGCTAAGAAGAGAAGGTTTTTTGGGACTTACACTCTATTAGAGGCCCAGTACTTTACAGTACTGGTGTAAAAGCAATTTGAAAATGATTTGAAATGATATAAGATTTTGTTGTTTGAAAACCTTAATCACCTGGTTAAATCGGAGATTTGAACAGTTTTGAATTTTGACAAAAGTCAACTTAATTAAGGTAAAGATGGAGATCTATGCCTAATTAAGACCTAAGTAATTAGGGTTTTATCATAAATTTATTTACAAAATGATTAGATTAAAACAAAATGAATATATATATATATTTAAAGTATTTAAGAAAACACTTAAAACACACTATTTTAAACCTAATAAAAATACATGAAATAAATAATATTTTATGATTTTTTTGTTTATTCACAAAATAGATATATTAAATAGCAAGTGTGTGAAAAATGAAGTGAAAATAAATTAATTTGATAGGTTAATTAATTATATGAAGTTGTGAGAAAATTGAAGGAAATAAGTGATAAAAAAAATGTTTTGGCCTCACCATGGTTTGAACCCACGCCCTTGAAGCCAACAACTCAAAATAACACCACTGCGCCAACGCGCGCTTGGTGTTAGTGACTTGCCTTCAATTGGTCATATTTCAAAACAAGTTGTAAATCTTTGAAAAATAAAAGAATCAAAAAGTCTGGGGCGAGGGGGATTCGAACCCCAGACTTGTGGCATGATGATACTAAGGGCGCATGTGTGGCCACTAGGGCAAGTTGTTTAGTCGTTAATAAAACGCATACCATTCAAAATAAAATAAGCTACAACCCAGGAAATTTGAAAAATGGCGCCACCATCTTTATCTTCAACCTTCAACTTCTGATTTTTTTGAATTTGCTATCTCCTTCGTTTCTCAACCAAACTTAAAGATGTAAACATGGATTTTGCTCGTTTTTGGACGAGGATTATGATGGTGTCCTTTAATTTCATTTATTCTAAGTGTAACATAAAATTCGCAAGCATGAACACTAAGAACCCTAAAACTGAAATTAAACATGAAATGCTATATATGTATGCTTTGATGCAATTGATTGAGGGCTAATGATCTATGAAGGTGCAGAAACCAACTGGTAACTTCATTTTAAATTTATCATGCGTGAATCATAGAGTTTGAAGCTTTGGAAACTTACCTGAAAAATGAAGATCGGGCTCTGATCAAAGTGTGTTGCAGAGCTGTTGTAATGATCCAGATAGCTTCAGTGATCCTCCTTGAAGGTGTTGAGATGCTTAGCTTGGACTGAAAGTGCCCAGAACCTCTTGCTCGACCCCAACTGCAACAGCTCCAAGTGAGTGATGAAGATGATGATTCCTCACTTCCAGAAGTGTTTCAGGGGTTTGGATCACCTCTAAATGACTCCCCTAATGTGTTTGAATACTTAATTCCAAAGGAAGAGCTTTGGTTTGAAGAATCCGAGTCTTCTTGCCAAAGAACCTTTGAAAACCTTAAGTATGGAGAAAGAAGAGAGAAAGCAAGAATTCTGTTGCTTTGGTGTGTTTTTCTACTGAAGTATGGCCTCCTATTTATAGGCAAATGAATGCAGATCAATTGGCTGTGGAGAGCTTGCTTAATGAAGTCATTTTGGTTTCTTAGCCATGAAGAAAGTTTGCAAATATCTCTTATGCAATGATGAGAATTTTGATTCCATTTGATCAATCCCCTAGCCCTCGATTTTGTTTGATCTTAGGGGACAATTCTGAGCCAGAAATGAGCTCTAATTGGTTGGTGAGAAGATTCCTTGGATGATTCATCAATTTGCCATAAATTCACAAATGTAATCATTACATAATCACATGTTCTTGTTTTTTAGAATCTTCTTCAATTCTTATGGCATGGTGAAAATGGATGCATGGCATGTTTGCAGATGTATTATGGGTCATGTAGCATCAGTATTTGAGGTCATGTGCACAAAACTTCAAAGTTCCAAAATGATGCATGACCTATAATTTTACTTCATGAGGCCAACTTTGAACAAGCATAACTCCTAGCTCAAATTGAATTTTGAGAAGGTTGAACACAATTTGGAAAGCCCTAAACATCTACTTCAAATCATTAGTTTATGTCTTCTTCAGAATCATTTGGGAAATTTGTGAAAAATGAGCCCAAAGTTGGATGAAAACTAGGTTAAAACACTTAGAAAAATTTCTAAGTGTTTATGACCTAAACCTTAAAATTTTCAAAACTTCAAAAATGATTGATCTTTTGGAAAAAGTTCCTTTGTAAGATGTTGTTTTATTTTGCAAGATCTACAACTTTCATGTTGGAAGTTTTTTGAGTTGTGTAGGTGAAATTTTGAGATCTCACCATGCCTTCAAAAACCCTAATTCCCGACTTTTTGCTCCTTGATGAATTTCTTTGAATTTCTTTGGCCAAATGACTTTGATATCCATATTTTGATGATATTGATCTTTGAAAGCCATTTTTTGACCAAAAACCTTAAAAGTCAAAGATGGTCCTTCACAGTTGACTTTTCCTGACAAAGTGAATTTTTGGGCTTTTGTGTAGAAACAAGATCTTCTCCTCAAATGAATGATATAAATGGATTATATTGAGGTAGTAGAGATTCTTGAATCATGTCTTGAGTTTTGGATTCATGCCCTGATTAAAAGTCAACCATCTTGGTGAATTAGGTCAAAACCCTAATTTGTCGACCATGTGAAAATAATGACTGTAGATTTTGAATTGAAGTGTGATGCCCAGTAGATCTTGTCATATGAGGTATTTGAAGATGATTGATGTCTTTGAATGACCCTCTGAGGCTTTTTAGGGTTTCCCAAATGTGATCCCTGATTTCAGTCCTTGATAGGCTCAAAACCCTAGTCTGGTGACCTGAGTGAACCTGTGCTCAGATGACTGGATGTCTAATCAATCATAGATGAGAAAAATGAAGTTCTTGAGCCCCATGATTGTATTAGAGACTAATCCTTGTATTGATTGGTCCTTTGCCTGAGCTTTCTTGTCTTTGAGCATCCTTGATTAGGTACCAGATGGAGAAATCACTGCTCTGAGTACCTGTCTTGTCCTGATGAAAATCCTGAAGATATGTCATCTCAGGGGGGTCAAAAATTAGGGTATGACAATTAGGAGATAAGTTGTTGGGCCTAATTAGTAATAAGTGTTGGGTAATAATTGAGTTAAGCCCAAATTAGAGGGGAAGATAGTGAGAGAGTTAGGTCATTTGTCATAATTTTGTAAAAGAGAGAAAAATAGAAAGAAGAGAAAGATAGAGAAAAAGAAGAAGAACATAGAAAAGAGAAGAGGGGTTGTAGAATCATCAAGAGGGTGGACTAAGAGATAAGGTAAGGGTTTGAATCCAAGTTCTTGTAGAATCTATGATTGGGCAAATGTTGTTTGTGTGTGTGAATCTCTTCATCTTTCAATTTCATAGTTTTGGAAATGTTAGGCTTTATGTAACTTTTGCTCATTTTATGAATCTCTTGTTGTTATATTGTTATGTGGTGATAAATGATGTTATGGTTGCATGAATTGGGTGTTTAATGAGTTGATTTGATGATTCTAAATGCTTATGTTCGTTTGGGTTGGATTGGGTATGATTTGAAATGTGTTTTGCTGTCAAAACTATTGATTTTTATGCTACTATGACGTGGGAACCGGTTCCCAGATGTGTCAACCTGGTTTCCCATATTAAAAACCAAAAACGGGCTTTTAAGAAAGTCAGAACCCGGTTCTCACATGGGGAGGAACCGAGTTCCACTGTGCATTTTGGAAAAATGTTTGTAACTTAGAATTAGCATAACTTTTGATCTGTAACTCCTTTTTAGGTGTCGTTTGAAGCATATTGAAGCTTAAATAATTGTCTATATGATAGTGTAGGATTGGTTGGGAATTGTTTAATTTAATTATGATGTTAATTGGGAATAACATGTAATTATATGTGTATGTTATGGATGAATTGTGCATGATCAATGTTCATGGATGCATTATGTGATATGATAACCGTGAATTATGTGATTGATTGCTAAATGCTAATTGATGCTTGAGATTGAGTTGAATGTTATGTTGTGTAGTGTTGTGCAAAGTTGTAAAGATGTGATTGTGTAGTTTAAGAGATAGAGAGATCGTCTTAAATGCATGAGTCTTGTTTTGTTGCACACGTACACAAGCATGCGTCTTTGAAAGTGGCAATGTTGGGTAATCTCGAGAGGATTATTTACTTGTCCTAAATCTAATGTCGAATGGGATTTGAAATTTTAACGTCGAATGGAGCTTTGAGATGGTTATCTTGTCCGTAGAGAGTGGCAATCGGTTTACCGTAATGATAACAAGCAGGGATCCACATTTCATGTTGCATAGAGTCACACTTGAGTCGCACGTGTCGGTGTGAATGTGTTGGGTGATTATGTTATGTGTGTATGAGATGTGATAAGTAAATTTGGTGATTCATTTGATATGAATGATTGTTGTGTTATGATTGTGATATATGTGATTGAAACATATGTGATGTAGATGTGAAATTATATGTACTTAGAATCTATATGTTGGTGAAATATAATTATGTACATTGTTTAGTAATCATGTTTGATTATGTGGAATTGAATGAGCTATATTGTATAACATGAATATGTGAATCTTGGTTAATTGCATATGATGCATGTTATGGGAAGAGTGAGTAATTGTGAAATGTATGCTTACTTATGTTGCATTTTCCCATTATTATATTTTCTATTTAGAATTTGAATTCTCACCCTTCAGAATGTTATCCTTTGTTGGTAACGTGCAGGTTTCGTGGATAGCGATGCTTCGAAGGAGGCTTAGCTTAGAGATTTAGATCTCTTGTAAGGTGTCGTGACTAAGTAGTCACTTGTGCTCTGGTCATATGTAACACATGGGATTTGGGTTTATATTTTATAACTCGTTGTTATGAGATAATTGTTTACTCATATTGTATTTCGTATTTGAATACGTTATTTTGTTGATGAATGGCCTTGAGCCGAAATATTGAGATATGGTGGATGATGTATGGGAATCATCCGATTTTACCATTTATTTGATGAGATGATTATTCCGTTGTGTTTTCACATGTTGCTTTAAATCCCGTGTTATTCAGAAATGACCATTGCATGTTGTTTTATTTTGAATTATGTGTAACGCCCTCGTGAGATGCATGCTTCTTTACTCTGATTTATGCGAATGTATGCCTTAATTGCTTAGTATAGAATTGGAGGTGTTACATCACCAGGCAATTTTCATCCACATACTTGGTGGGTATGACCGAACGTTGATGAAACTTCATATATTTTCTCCTTTGTTCTCCACCAACATCATCGCGGAAAATAACATGGGTAAGGTCTGGTAGCGGCCTTGTAGATAGTGCTTGTCGGAGTAACAGATGGTTTCGCGGAGGCATAGTCAGAATTTGTATGGTAGTGGACGGTAATGAAAAGTGGAGTAGGTTGGACTTGAATGAGACGGTGTAGTGGAAAGTAGAAGGATGAGGATAACTAAGTGAATAAGGGATAGAGAATAATGGTTCTGAGTAATAAGAGGAAAATGGAAAGTAGTGAGGGAAGTATAAGTGTTTGGAAGAAGGAAGAATGAGTGCACGAGTGAGAAAATGAGGAAACACGTAGGAGAAGGGAGAGGTATAATGGTAGGAGGAAATGAAAGAGAAGAGATTATGAAAGAAGAAAGAAGAAAATGAAAGGGGACGGAGGGAGAGAGTTATGGAACGGGTGCCTTAAATGACAAAGTGGGGAGGACACACATTTGTTGTGGGGCGGGCGGCCCACACACCTAGGGCGGGCGTCCTAAGTTGAGAAGGGGAGGAATCCCACGTGAATAGCCATGCTTTTATGACTTCCTTTATGTTACTTTATCTGTACACCACTTTGTACATGCATGCAATTAATTTGGACTAGCATAAGATTCCTTGCAGAGAATCAATTTAAGGCTTTGACTAGTGCATGAATTAGGATTAGACCATTTTATGCACACCTACTCTATAGCATGTACCTTGTGTTTAGTTTTTTGACCTCACTAGGACCAAGACAAGGGAAATTCAAATTTTGCATGTGACTAGGAAATAACACCATAATTATGAAGAGTTTACCAATCAACCAACTAATGTTACAGTGAGCAATTCATATAAGTCTGCCACAATATATCAGTACTGAGTCCAAAGCAAATGCAGTGGTAATGGAGATAGTAGTCCAACGGACCTTGTGATGGAAGTACTTAGTACTACGAACGGACAGAGTAGGAAGAGCAATTGTGATCAAATGTACGAAGTCGAGTTGTTTGAATCCGGTAAATTTTCGAGGACGAAAATATTCCAAGTGGGGGAGAGTTGTAACGCTCATATTTCGATTTATTATTTAAATAAAACTATTTTAATATTTATTGAGTTTTGGCATATTTTGAGCGATTTAGTCGATACTATTACGGAATAGCGGGTCGATAGTTAAACGTAAAATTTAATATTTTAGTATTAGAAATATTAATAAATTAATATTTAACATTTTGGGAATTGTTCCGAGTAATTAAGATTAGACCGAAAATTGAGATTAAGAGTTAAACGGGGTATACTTTAATTAAATTAATGGGCTAAGTGAGCACTGTGCGTGTAAGAATTGATTAGGCCCAAAATGAAAATAGTGATGCATTATACCACTTAGGTTAGAAACTCTGAAAACATAATTTTGAGAAACAATTGGGGGGGATAGAAGCATAGTTGTAGCAGAAGAGGGTTTTGGAGGAAATAGCAGAGAAGGAGAAAGACATGTAGAGCAATTGAGAGAATTTCGACCGGAACGATTTAGAGCAACCATCGATCCAAAGGTAAGGGTGGGGTTCTTGCTCTATAAATGAGGGTATGATGAATTGTATGAGGGGTTTAGGGGATTAATGTTGTCTCTGTGTTCTTGATTGAATTCTTGATATATGTGATGTTGTATGTTGATGTCCTGAAATTTGTGTTCAACCAATTTCTGCTATGTATGTCTTAATTTGTAGTATTGTGTTACCTGTGACTATTGAGAATAATTTGAAAGTACAATCGATAATAAACTTTGTACTGGGAATGAATTTGTGATGCGAGAATGGACTGTGATGTTGGTGATGTTGTATTGATTAATTTATGAGATCGAAGTGAAAACATAATGTTGAGAAGGAATAACTGAACAGGGAAGAAAATGAGGTAAGGAACGGGGGCCCAAAAGGCTTGGGACGGGTGTCCCCCAGATGGAAGTGGGGGAAGACCCCACATGCCTCGTGGGGCGGGCGGCCCTTGCTTAGGGGTGGGCGCCTTTTGGCCCAGGGAGTCCCATTATGAGACGGGAGGCATTGTTAGGGACAGGGGTCCCATGTCTCCACTAGACTTTCCTTTTTTATTTATTTTATCTCCATTAGTTAATTAAGTAAGTACATTATCCTATGAAGTAATTAAATGATAATCATACCTAATGTATTAGATGCCACTTAGAGTTAATTCGCAGACTTGAATAATTAACAGCCTTAGGCTAAATTAGTAGTCAATCGATTAAATTTAGTAGCAGACTAATAGCTAGCAACTAAAAGAGACAGTAGAAGTAAATCTCCAAAAATGTTGAAACCATGACATTGGGCAGATTAATTTTGTAACAGTAGCAGAGAAAAATTCTTAAGGAAGCAGGAGTACTGAGATAGCATACCAGTAATAGTAATTTGAATAATAATAATCGACCGGAACTAATATAACTCAGTAGCATTAATTAGGCGCGTTCAGAATGATTCGGTATCCATAACTTTATGACGTTTTGGTGATGTTTTGATGCGATGAATATGGTGATTATTGTGAAATTGTAAGAAATTGATGTGATGATTATTATCAATGATTATTGATAATTTTGGCGATGTAGGCGAATGCCTTTGTGACGATATATATTGTGACGTTCTTGTGATTGTTGCATTTCATCCGTGTTGCATAATTGCATATTTTGACGACGACCTCGATTTGGCGAACAGTGACGAAGGCTTATGCCTGTATGAATGTCTCTATTTACTGACAATTAGTGATGGGGGCTTAAGCCCCGGGTACCACATGCATTGCATCTGTCATGTCTCATTCATTTGAATTGTTTGTGACCTTGTGTGAATTTGAATTTTAAACCGTTTTAACGGAAATTGTGAATTGAGATATGTTATAACTTAACCGTAAATATACTATTTATCATTACATCATTTATATTGTTGATATCTCACCCTCTACTTGTTTTCGCCCTTACTTTTATATTGGTAACGTGCAGGTGATAGCAGTGAATGAAGAGTAGCTGCCATGAGTCGAGTCAGTTGTCGCTCTGAAACGTAGCACTCGGGGGGACAAACGAATGTTTTTCTTTAATTATTTAATTGATGAATTTTTATGATGTTTTGTTTTGGTTTATACGTTGATTTTTAATTGCGAAGTTATTTTATTTGGTGAAATGCTTTTGAGGATTAAATTAAATGTTATAAATTGTCCGCTTTCGTTTATGTGCTATGTATCTATGTGAAGACATGTTTGTCGTATGTGAAGTAAATGACGAATGTGACATCCTATTTTATTGTATGAAAATTTATACTCTGATTTTCAAAATAAAAACTTATATTTTTTAAAAAAAAATAAGCCTATATTGGAGATGCATATTTGAAATTTAAGGATATCTAAGAAAACATATAGGGTCAAATGAAATTCTTAAATCTTAAGATTCAACCTTTCGCCAAATTTTAATAAGTGAGAGAGACGGCATGTGTGAAATTCTTGCATAGAGAGGTTTAAATTTCGAGAACCTTACCTTTTCATTCACCTTATTAAAATTTGAAGATTGGAAGTTCTTGAAGCTCTCCCTTCTCTCTAAACTTAGGGTTTTCTATGTTCCCCTCTTTTGATGGGTGTCACCTCCCTTCTTGTAGGGGTTCCTCCTCCTTCATGGAAGTTATCCACCACCATTATGGTGGTCATCTCCTCTTCAATGGAGGTTTCTCTCCCATTGTAAGTTTTCCCTCCTCTCTTTTCATTCCTTTGAAACCCTCACTCATGTTAGATCCATACATGCTTCTTCCTCCAACCTCCATCAAGCTCCTCCTCCTCTTCACCATCAACCATCAACTGTTTGCAACTCTAAAATCACCTCCACCAACCAATGGCCTAGAGTGGTATCGACATGGAAAACGACCCCCACCGGAGCCGCCACCGCCGGAAGATAAGGAAGCCCGGATTTTATGTGTGTGTTTTCATGTAATAGTTTATTTTATTGTACTTGTTTTGTTGTGTGTTCTATTTTTTCTTGTTTGGTTTGTTTTGTTGGGTGTGTTATTATTAGATTTAGGTTGTTTTCAGTTTGTGCTCAAGGTATTTGATGAAATGCCTCAAAGAAGCTTGGACGGAGGAAATGTGTTTTGGAGTAAGAATCTTACTAGGGATGTGGTAAATCAAACTCCTCTTTTCAGTCAACAATTATTTCATTCACAAGTGGTGAGATTAATCAATATTGTGAACCCGAATAATCGATTTGAGCGTGATAAAGCTAGTGTCAAAGCTAAAGATATGATCCGTAATTGGATAGATTTAAAGATTGGAGTTCCAAAACTCACATGTCTCTTGTGGAAGAACTTTGCTTGGTTGATTGGATTAAAGTTTTGGTTTGGTACCTTCCTTTTAGTTTCTATTCTCTCAAAGCTTTGTAATGTCCATAGCTTGTTAGTCTTAATTATTAGTGATGTTGTCAATGTGTTGATGGGAAATGCCCTAACACATTTTATTTCTTTATGTTTGTACTCTCTCTTTTTCATCTAATGAATGAGATTGTTTTCTATAAAAAAAAAAAAAGAAGAAGATTGGAAGTTCTTGTTTTTCTATTAATAAAAATCATTTATGGATAGGATAAAATCAAGAGGTTTCTAAATAAATCTTTTGGTTAAGGATATTGTGGTGATGATGTTACATAAAGACAAGGAAATGTAGGGCTGAATATGAACTGAATCAATCAAACATAATTCAAAATTCAATCTAATTAAATTGTTTGTTAACTAAACGAACCAAACATAATTTAAAATTTGAAATAGTTCTAAAACTATATTTGTTGACATGGTTGGCCCATTCAACGTAGAGATTTCCGTTATAATTTTAAAAATAAGCTCAAATTTAAAATTAGATGTAAATAGAATAATTTAATAAGATACATAAAAATACAATTATGTGTTGATCAATAATATATTTAATTATAATTATTTTGAGTTTTGATCTATCTCAGCAATTGTACGTATTGAGTTTTTATCATTGAGTTTTTATAATTACATTTTGTTTATTTCAATTGATATTTATGGGGGGAAAATTGGACCTTTCAAATTTTGGGGCCTCCCAAAATTTAAGGTCATGTGCTGTAGCACTTCCTGCACTTAAACAGGGTCGGCCTTGTTTGTTGAAGGTGACGAAAATTGTGGTTTTCGAGCTATTTCGATTTTGTTCGGTAAGGAAGAGGACTACCAATTTGTTTGTCGTTATCTTATACAAAAGATGACGATGCATTAGAAATCATACATAAAGCTATACATGAACAAATCAAATTATGATGTAATTCTCAATGTTCTAGTTCCTTGTCTTAATGTTCTAGCTCTGTTTGACAAATGAATGCACTTCACACAAATGGGACACCTTATAACAAGTGTTATGATAGGGTGTGTATTGATTTAAAATGATATGGTTTCTCATAAACAGTTTTCCCACTTCAGAGTAAGCCACCTCAAAATTCATTTAAATGCATCATATGTGTTGGTTGGCTATCAAGAAAACAATAATTTGTTCAGGTTTATTTGAAACTGATATATCTTATACCACAATCGTCACTGGAGTCGAAGATACATTTCACACTATGTTGAAACTTGGGCTAAATACTTTCTAGAAAAGATGAAAAAGTTCACCAAATTGAGTGACATTGAAAGAGAAGCAAATAAGAAAAGGCCAAAGAATAGGCAGTGACATATATT
>NW_026706755.1:0-74463 GCF_029867415.1 Vicia villosa | reverse complement strand
AACGCATTGAAACTGAATATAGTCAATATCCTTATTGTCCCAACACTCTAAAACCCCCAAGTATGCGTAACCGATTTGAATACCCGTTATACCAAAACCATCGACTTTAAGTTTTGAAATAACCCTTAGTAGTTTATTCTAGCAGTCGGCACCGTCTTAGATACAAACTACGCAGAGAGTCGATGAATATAAGTGTATGATCCTCATAATAATAATTATGTGCTTAACCATAAGAAGAAATGTGCCTACTAAGTAAGGTGATCCTCACAAGATCATTTAACCTAACGGTCGCAAATCTCAAATACAAAGAATTTAAAAACTCACTGTCGATTGGTTCAGAAGTCATCTGGTAATGAACTTGGTAGGAAGGACTATTGTCCGATTCCCCACAATCTACAAGTGAGTGCTAAGGAGTATACCACCTATTGTGCCAGAACTCCACGAGAAGGATCATAGTCACTAACCGACTACTCTGCTATGTGCGTGTCAAGATAATGGGCTTAATGTGATTGCGCGCGAATGAAAAGGGTGAAACATGATGACGAGTCAAAAAGGTCGAGCTATAATGGCATGATTCGGATTGGTATGCATACTGGGAGTTGTTTAGTGTTGTTACTATAAGTCTATTGCTAGGATCATTATCATTATTTTCGAATAAGAACACTATGTAGCTGAGTATGACCGAACGACGTGGTGGAAGTGTGTTTCATTTATCTTTATCTTATTATTTTGCTTGAGGACAAGCAAAGGTTCAAGTCTGGGGGAATTTGATAACACGATTTTATATCGTATATTTAGCTTAAAATCCATAGATATTTATAGCATTTTCCGTTTATTATGTTAATTTATTATGATATTACGCGTGTATTTGCTTTATTTCAGGTTTTACACTTCAATTACGACTATTTGCGAAAAGGAAAGAAAATAGAGCTAAAACGACCCATATCTATGCCTAAAAGACGAAAAAGGAGTGCTGAAGCGAAAGAGGAGTGCAATTAGGACCCAAAGGCCCAAAAGAGACGAACCAGCCCACAAAGGAACAAAATTGCGTAGCCCAAACCATGCAAGCAAGTGGAGACGCACGTCTCCACGTTCTCTTCTGCCACGTCACCAAGAGGAGACGCCCGTCTCCAACTGCCCCTAGATTCTCTCCACTTGAGACGCACGTCTCAAGTCTTCCTGAAGAAACGGAGACGCACGTCTCCACGTCCAAGTCTGTTGGAAGCTCCTCTTTTCACGCAAAGCAACTTCAAAGCCTCGCCTATAAATAGAGCCAGCCACTTCACTTCAATCTGTCCGATTTCCTGCCAACGAAGTGTTGCCGAAATTGTACCGCGAATCGCTTTTCTTTATTCTGCTTTCATTCAACCGTTTATTTTCTCACAACGATTTCTACACTGGAAATTGTTGTGAACTTTTCGTAGATCTAGCCTTACGTTAGATTTATCGTTTTATTTCTTTGTTTTTATTTTCTGCCATTTAAATTCCGAAGAACGATCCAACCAACCTGTGGTGGAAGTTCAGTACTTGAAGATCCAGTTACCATTTATTTAATTCAGGTTTTTATTTACCGCCTTATTTATATTTGTTTGCATGATATATTATATGCCTTTTAATATGCTCATTATTATGAACCGAACCGATTTATGCATGTTTGATCGTATTAATATGTCTGGCTAAATTACTAAAGGTGTCGGTATGTAAAGTAAGTTAACCGTAGGGATCCGAAATAAATTGGCTTAATTATGTTTTATTAATTATCACTTATTTTTGGTTTATATGTCTAATTTAATTAGTAAGTCTTAAAACCAATAGAGCGAAAGTTTGAGGGGTTAGGACGGTCAAAGGTTAAAATCAATAGAGCGAAAGTTTGAGATCTTTAACTGGATAGTAGACATAGGACATTAGTTTTAAGGATGGCGAAAGCGTATTAAAACTAATTGGAACTTATTTATTTTCAAAAATTGTTTTTACACTCGAGCAGGATGGCGAAAGCGTACGTTAGGGTTATTAGCTTGGTCCGAGTCAACAGAGCGAAAGTTTGAGATTAGGAGATTTAAATAGATAACAACCTCGTAAAATAAGCATTTTATTAATTACATTGTTTCCAAAAAGCTCTTCTAAAATCTAATGGGATGGCGAAAGCGTACATTAGGATTAGGATAGTAGTCTGAATCAACAGAGCGAAAGTTTGAGACGAGGATTTTTAATCAATTGGAATTAGTAAAGATTTTTAATTTAATTATGCAAAAGCCAATGGACCTTCGGATTACCTTTAGTTAAACGAAATACATACTGATACCTGTCTTTTATTATTATTCTTTATTTTCCCACAATCACTTTCCCTTAGGAACAATCAAAATTTTAGTACTCCTAGCTTTACATAGTAACCTTAGATAACGGTAGATCGATTCATAGTCCCTGTGGATTCGATATCTTTTAAAACTACACGACACGACTGTGCACTTGCAGTTATCAGATTTATAGACACGTAAAGTCGCGATCAGTTTCACACCTTGTAGAGGATATATGATGCGGAGCTTATAGCGGCACATCAAGCTGCTGGTGACGAGGCAGAGGCGGATATACATAAAGAGCGGGTGTTGAGATGTTACTTTCTATATTTGATAGGCACTCAACTCTTTGTGGACATGAGCTTGACCTATATTGATGTCGTTTACCTGACGTACTTATCGGACATTGCATGTGACCCTGAGTACAACTGGGGAGCGGCTACACTGGCCTACACCTACCACCTACTAGAAGAGGGATGCATATGGAAGGAGAGGACTGTGGCTGGCAACTGTACCCTCTTAGTGGTAACAAACTTTTATCCTTCTACATTTTCTCAAAGTTTATTATATATTTGTGATAGTATGTTAGATCACTGTGTATTTTTTTAGGCTTGGATACTACAGCACTTCCCTGATATTATTGGCTGGGGAGAGGTGCCGGGTTACACTGAGGACATGTCGCGTACCAGAGCCTACGCCCCCCTCTTAGAGGGAACCAAGTGTCGAATCCTTACAGGCGCTGTCTTGAGCGCATGGCTTTTTAGGACATCCACTTCGAGTGCTACGCTGATCACCGTGAGACGGTTCCGTTTGATGAGATCGCACTATATTCTTAATGGTTGGCTGTCAGTTTGACCATCATTGTCTGTTATCTTCCAGAGCGCATCATACGTCAGTTTTGCTACCAGCAGACGTTACCTCGCCACCCTTATGAGTCCTCTCCTATCGCCATGACACGTCGGCAGCTAGATGAAGTCTTTGTAGATTGGGAGCACCACTTCGTTCCTGTAGAGGCTCAGGCGACCACATCAGAGACGGACTAGAACTGCATCAAAGGGTACATAACCTGATACTACAGAGTTTCGCACCCATACATGCTTCCCACCACACCTGGATCACTGCCCAGACCAGCCCACGAGGAGATTCTACGGGCTCTTCAGGCTGACATGGACCACACTCAGGATGTTCTTCCTCGCTGTCGTGAGATAGATGACATGGCGCGAGCAGGCATTACCGATGGTTTCTTCCCTGAGGGGTCTGCTGGCCTGCGTCTTGTGGAGGGTATCCTTAAGGTGGTAGAGGGGACATTTTTGTACCGTAGAAACCGATCCAAGACAAGTTGGGCACTCAACGCTAGAGGCAGAGTTGCCAGCAGACGGCGTGATGGACGCGGAGGCAGGGCCAGAGGCAGCGGAGAGGCACGGGATGATGTATGATCGGAAAATAGCAAGTGTACTATTTTTACCGATGTAGTAATAATGGGATTAATCCCCAAGTATCGAACTCGTGGACTGCATAGGAAATATAATTTATCATAACGATTCAATTGAACAAAAGAACATGGGGGTTTTGTTGTTTGTTTGGAAATAACGATAAATGATAACAAATTAATAGAAAGCGTAAAAGTGACTTTAAAACAATATGAGAAATTATGCTAGGGTCAAGTGTATGAATTGCCTTGCAACAACCTTTAATCCTCATTTACGAAATATCAGTGTACATTAACTATAACCGAATCTCAAGAGTTATCTTCCCTAATTCCTTAGCGGAAAACCTTTTGATATTGTCTTGTATCCTAATTCCTTAGCAATTCAAGAAGTGATCAAGCGCAATATAATTTATCAAGATTATTACGGTTACTACGGAGAATCCTCATTCCTAAGCAATAACAACCGTAATATTATTGTGCAAACAGCGATAAGGTGGTTTGTCCGACCTAACCCTTAACCGTAAATCAAAATTCTATTTGTCCGATAGATAAATCAATAAGCACTTTGCACAATCAAATAAGTTCAAACACATAACGATTTCATAACATAAAGGAAATTAGGTTCATTACAATAGCAATTCAGGGACACCCCCTAGCATTGGGGGATTTAGCCGCTCATAATATTCAAATAAAATACAATAGGAAGATTAGACATTACAAGAAAATAGGATTGCTTTGATCTTCAATCGCAATTGCTCTTGAAGATCTCTATTCTCCAAAACCCTTGAGAGCTCTCCTCTTTCGTCTGCAATTCTTTCGTACGTCAAAAAGTGATTTTCTCCTCTCCAAACAGTGACTAAATATCCTCTCAGCAAATGTTTCCTTCTGAAAAGTCCACAATGCCCTTCCTCAAGTGACTGGTTGAACGATTTGAAAATTAGATTTTTTCTGCGTGCAAGGCTGACACGGCCGTGTCCCATGACACGGGTGGCCGTGTCACAACTCTGTGTTCAAGGTTTTCATATTTTCAAGCTCTTCTCTTCAGCAAGTGTGACACGGTCGTGTCACATGACACGGGTGGCCGTGTCACGGCTCTGTCTCACCAAAATCCACTTCTTCTTGTCTCGAATCGTGCCCTGTACTGCATAACTTTAAACACTACCAAACACTAGATCAAAAGCAATGGAAAAACAACAAAAACTAGAAAAGATAACACACCAAAATCAAATACGAAAATTAACAAAACTAAAAAGAACTAGATTGATATAACTTAAAATACCACCGAATGAAGTGCTTTTCCATTGATTCGAACATAGGAACAAGATGAAATTGGTGGCCGATCACAACCCCAAACTTAGCTCATTACTTGTCCTCAAGTGATGGACGAGAAAACAAGAGGACACCCATGAACTTTTCTTTTGCTCCACAACACAACTGATGCTTCCACACTTGATATTTACTTCCGTGTCAAAGTGTTCGATTCCCCTTTCCAAAGTTTTCCGTTGCACTTCAATGTTGATTCATTCTTTTACCTGCAAACTAAATCACACTCCTCACAAATTCTCTCAGGGTTAAGTGTTTCACTCATTCATCAAGGCATGCATATCTACTCTTAAATTTTTGTACACATTCTAACACAATTCCACATAATCAATACCACACACTTTTTGAGGACTTAAGGGTTGTAACGGGGCTTGGGTAAGGTGGGATAAACAAAGAAATTGGGTATGAGGGTTTATGGTTCGGTATCAACTAATTCGTCCGAGCTCTTTTGCACAATACACTGTATTTGGGGTGTTTAGCGCTTTTTCATGCTTTCCGGACTTTGGAACTCTTAAGTGATCGCAAGTGTGAAAAATTTCTTTTTCTCTTTTTTTTTCTTTTTGATTTGTTTTTGGCTTTGTATATCCTTACTATGTTGAGTATTGCTTACAGGTTCAACAATGGTCTCCATTTTGTACAACTTACTGTCCGATTCGGGTTACTCTAAACTCATTCACTTGGCACCATCAAGTTATGTCTAGCATTTTCTTCAGTTGTGTCAACTTTCACAGGTGTCCGGGAGCCAATTTAGGATGCGCCTTTCCCCTTTTTCACCTTCATTCCCATGATACTATCTTCTGGAATCACATTCATCCTGGTGCACTGAAGACTCAAAACACACATACTTAATTAAAAAAAATGAGGAAACTGAAATAAAAGGAAATAATAGAAAATAACTTAAAACGAAAGAACCTCCCCCACACTTGAACTCAACATTGTCCGCAATGTGTAGACAAGCATAAGGGAGACTTATAGTGCTCACTGAGGCGGAGGTGGAGGGTTGATAGGGGGCCCACCATAAAGAAAATGAAATTTCACCAAAAATCAGCACCCCTGCCTGACACGGCCTTGTCACGTGACACGGGTGGCCGTGTCAGGACTCTGCCTTCCTTCCAAAAATGAGTTTCAAAAAGAAATTCCTCCAGGGTTTGTGACACGGCCGTGTCACAGGACACGGGTGCCCGTGTCAGACCCCTGAATTCCTCCAAATTGAATTGTTTTCTCAACTCGCTTCTCGTTTCGCAAGAGACACACTGTTTGTACCTACAGAATAAAATGCAAAAACACATAAAACTTATTAAAACGAAATCCCGTGGGTTGCCTCCCACGAAGCGCTTCGTTTAACGTCGCATGGCTCGACGGTCCATTATCCTTTATTAGGGAGGGTACTTCCTCCTCCAAACCTGGTTGCTTGTCACCTCGGCAACCACGAACTCAGGAAGACGAAAAGCATGGACCACTTTTCTGTTCAAATAATTACCCACCTTCATCTCCTCACCTTGATTTTCCTATTTCTTCTTCTTCTTAACTTTTTGAATGAACTTAGGAATTATGACAGATGCATGCGATAAGGTCACCTCACAGACTATGCTTGAGAATTTTTCTAGGAGAGGTTTTGGACCTTTGCTCTCTCCTTCAGTTTTAATTGTGCCAACCGAAAGTTGATTATTTCCATCTACACTATGCTTATTGACTTCTAACACCTTCAATGTTACCTCTTCATCAAATGACTTTACCGTCAGTGTCCCTTTCTCGATATCAAAATTGCAGCGACTAGTAAGCAAAAATGGTCGACCAAGAAGGATAGGAGTTTCTTCATCTTCGGGAATGTCCATGATGTGGAAATCAACTGGAAAGATAAACTTACCGATCTCTACTAATACATCTTCAGCTATACCATATGACTGCTTAATGGTGTGATCAGCAAATTTCAATTTTGTCTCACTCTCGCTTATCTTTCCAATGTCAAGCTTTTTGAAAATAGACAATGGCATTAAACTTACACTAGAACCAGAATCAATTAGCACCTTCTTAAACGTTCTATCATTGATAGTGCAAGGAATTTCCACTGCTCCAGGGTCTTTCTTCTTGGTTGGAATCCTCCTTTCTGGCGAGACTCTACCACACTTTTCGATTCTAACTTTCAGCTCATCTCCCACTTGTTTCTTCTTAGAAATTACCTCTTTCATAAATTTCTTGTACAAAGGAATATTCTCAAGTGCTTCAAAGAAAGGTAAGTTAATCTCTAACTTCTTGAACATTGCAGCAAACTTCTCAAAATCCTTCTCTTTCGAATCCTTCTTGGCCACTCTAGAGGGGAATGGTAATTTGACCACCGGTTTAGTTTCTTTCTTATTTTTCTCTTCCAGCGGCTTAACCGGTGATATCACTACTTCAGGCTCTTTCGAATTTTCTCTCATTTCTAGATCTACCTCTATGACTAAGTTGTCATCTATTTCCTCTTCTTCTTCAGGCTCTGGAGCTTTCTGACTTCTTGTTGTAATAACATTAATTTTTTCTTGGTTTTTTGGACTTGCCACAGTTGAGCTTGTAAGAGTACCTTGTGCCTGTAGAGTGAGATGATGTGCTATCTGACCCACTTGAACTTCCAGATTTTTGATTGAAGTTGTTGTGTTCCTATGGTTGTTTCTTGTCTCTTCTTGAAACTGAGAACATTGTCCGGCTAGTCTCTCAATAGCTACTTCCCATTCTGCCTTCTGAGGAACTTGTTGTTGATCTTTCCATGAGAAGTTTGGGTGATTCTTCCATCCCGGATTATAGGTGTTAGAATAAGGACTGTTCTGCTTCAAGAACTTGATTTCTTCAATTTGTTGAGGAGTTGCAAAACAATACACAGTTTGGTGAGGGCCATTACAAATCTCACAACTGACCGTCTGAGCCGGTTGAACTTGAGCCACAGTTTGAGTCTCAACAGTCATCTTTTTCAATCTCCGCTCAACTTCCGCAGCTACCTGATCTTCTATTTTCACAACTTGCGTTGACAATTTCATATCCACTAATCCTTCAGGTTGGCTAACACTACGGTCATATAACTCCAAGTGTTATTGGCCGCAATAGCTTCTATGATTTTTTTAACACCAGTGGCTGTTGAAAAGTTGGATGAGCCACCAGCTGTTGTGTCAATCAATTGCTTAGTCTTCATTTTAAGACCATTCAGAAAATTCTGCATTTGTTCAGTGACATCCATGTTGTGAGTTGGGCATGCCACCAACAACCTCTTGAATCTCTTATACATATCTCCAAGTGATTCTCCTTCCTTCTGTTTAAAATTTACAATATCATACCTCATACGGATATAAACAGCAGCGGGAAAATACTCATTCAGAAAGGTTGACTCCATTTGTTGCCATGTGGTAATACTCCCAGCAGGTAATGAGTAGAACCACTCTTCAGCGTCATCCGCTAACGTGAATGGAAACATAACCAACTTCTTGGCTTCTTCAGAGTGTCCTTCTATCTTCAGAGATGTTGTCATAGTAAGAAACCTTTGTAAATGCTTATTAGCATCTTCATTTATTCTTCCTGAAAATGGTTTCTTCTCCAGCTGTCGAATTGTTGCTGGGTGTAGCTGAAAGTGAGCAACATCGACCGGTTGATTTACAATTGTCATCCGGCCAGCTGGTAAATTTGCTCCACCATAATCACCTAACAACCTTTCTACGGGAGCCGCCATCGTTTCAGCCTCCGAATCTGAATGCTCAGAATGAATAGAGAAAATTTCCTCGTTCTCAGATTTCGAAGCTGTCAGAATGTCTTCTAACGCTTCCAGTCGTTCTTGCTTCGCTTTTCGAAGCCTAGCTCGCAATGATCGTTCTGGCTCTGCGTCAAAAATAAATTCTGCTGAGGCCTTACCTCGCATACAAAGATTAGACGATTATAAGTAATAAGCAAATGAAATACATGACAAATAAAAAAATATAACAATTTTAGTTGCAGAGCAACAAAAATTCAATTGAACTATTCTTCAACTTATAATTTGGCAGTCCCCGGCAACGGCGCCAAAAACTTGACCGGTAAAATACCAAGTGTACTATTTTTACCGATGTAGTAATAATAGGATTAATCCCCAAGTATCGAACTCGTGGACTGCGTAGGAAATATAAGTTATCGTAACGATTCAATTGAACAAAAGAACATGGGGGTTTTGTTGTTTGTTTGGAAATAACGATAAATGAAAACAAATTAATAGAAAGCGTAAAAGTGACTTTAAAACAATATGAGAAATTATGCTAGGGTCAAGTGTATGAATTGCCTTGCAACAACCTTTAATCCTTATTTACGAAATATCAGTGTACATGAACTATTACCGAATCTCAAGAGTTATCTTCCCTAATTCCTTAGCGGAAAACCTTTTGATACTGTCTTGTATCCTAATTCCTTAGCAATTCAAGAAGTGATCAAGCGCAATATAATTTATCAAGATTATTATGGTTACTACAGAGAATCCTCATTCCTAAGCAATAACAACCGTAATATTATTGTGCAAACAACGATAAGGTGGTTTGTCCGACCTAACCCTTAACCGTAAATCAAAAATCTATTTGTCCGATAGATAAAGCAATAAGCACTTTGCACAATCAAATAAGTTCACACACATAACGATTTCATAACATAAAGGAAATTAGGTTCATTACAATAGCAATTCAGGGACACCCCCTAGCATTGGGGGGTTTAGCCGCTCATAATATTCAAAGAAAATACAATAGGAAGATTAGACATTACAAGAAAATAGGATTGCTTTGATCTTCAATCGCAATTGCTCTTGAAGATCTCTGTTCTCCAAAACCCTTGAGAGCTCTCCTTTTTCGTCTGCAATTCTTTCGTACGTCAAAAAGTGATTTTCTCCTCTCCAAACAGTGACTAAATATCCTCTCAGCAAATGTTTCCTTCTGAAAAGTCCACAATGCCCTTCCTCAAGTGACTGGTTGAACGATTTGAAAATTAGATTTTTTCTGCGCGCAAGGCTGACACGGCCGTGTCCCATGACACGGGTGGCAGTGTCACAACTCTGTCTTCTTGGTTTTCATATTTTCAAGTTCTTCTCTTCAGCAAGTGTGACACGGTCGTGTCCCATGACACGGGTGGCCGTGTCACAGCTCTGTCTCACCAAAATCCACTTATTCTTGTCTCGAATCGTGCCCTGTACTGCATAACTTTAAACACTACCAAACACTAGATCAAAAGCAATGGAAAAGCAACAAAAACTAGAAAAGATAACACACCAAACTCAAATACGAAAATTAACAAAACTAAAAAGAACTAGATTGATACAATTTAAAATACCACCAAATGAAGTGCTTTTCCATTGATTCGAACACAGGAACAAGGTGAAATTGGCGGCCGATCAATGTAAGACATACACAGTAGTTATGCCAACGGATTTATTTCATATATGTATTTTGATTTCATTTTTGTACGAGGATTTGATACATGTAATCGAAATTATTGGACGACGATTTATACTATGTTTATTTTTTGTGTACTATTTACTTATTGCCTTTAAATTGCATTACTTTGATTGACTGAAATTGGGTTTTCAATTATTGTTATAAAATTTGAGTTTTGGAGTGAAATGTATGTGATATTAAAATATAGCAGACTGTTCCGTTGGTTCGTCTACGAAACACTCTGTTTTAACATGTTCCGTAGATGCACCTATGGAAAGAAACAAGTTTTTTTAAAAAAAATGTGCTTCAAGATGTGCATCTACGGAAGTAGGGGACAAAATTGGAATTTCCCCAGGTGTCTAAGAGATTCAAGGGGTCTATTAAGAAATTCTCAAAAAAATTTGTGTGAAAATGTTACTCTTGTCGTCTTTTTTATTAGAGAATTAATTTAGGCAAAATATTTTTTTCTCTTAACTTTACTTTGGGATCGAATCTGGTCCTTTAATTTTTTTAAATGGTTAAATTGATCCTTAAACTATTAAACTAGTATCACGTAAGTCTTTTCGTTTGGTTCTGTTGGTCAAAGTCAAAATAAAGTGTCCACATGACATTGATCTATGGTGATGTGGATATAACATCAATAAGTTATGCAAATTATAAAGAAATCTTCAAAAATCAAAATTTAAACCCTAGAAATCAAGTTGCGAAGGCGAAAACGAATGGAGCTTTAATATTTTGCAAGATTGAATGCGTGATTGAAGGCGGAGTGAAGGATTGAAGACGCTACTGAATACAACTTAGTAATTTTTGCACGTATTCGTTCTGAGAGCGGTAGATTTAGGGATTTTCATGTTTTAGGGGTTTTCATGTTTTAAAGCTTTGTACAATTTAATTTCGAAATTGATTTCAATAGGTGAAATGGACGAATATTTAAAACTAAGATTTCATCACAGTGGTGAATTCATTGATGATGAACTAAGTGTGTATGAAGGAGGACAATTTGATAATTTGAAATTAGATGTTGACAACTAGAGTTTTTTGAGTTGGTAGGTGTACTGAAGGAGTTAGGTTATAGGAATTTTGAGACAATATATTACAAGGGCCCCTTATTTGGGATGAATTTTTTAGTTGATGACAAAGGTGCATTAGAAATTGTTGATCTTTATAGGGTGCATCTAAGTGTTGATATTTATATTCAACACACCTTTTCTCGACCTAATTATTATGATGGTCCTATAAAAATAGACAATGATGACATTGTAAATGAGGAGAACAGTGAGATAATATATTACAAGGACCCCCTCATTTGGGATGAATGCTTTGGTTGATGGCAAAGGTACATTAGAAATTGTTGATCTTTATATGATGCATCTTAATGTTGATATCTATATTCCACACACCTTGTCTCAGCCTGATTATTATGATGGTCGTATTGAAGATGATAGTGATGACACCTTATACCCATAAAATTTTCAAAATTCTTGATTGTGGTTGCCCTGCAAAGAACAGGTATGTCTCCACAATGACAAATAGGTTTCCATCGCAGATTCGAGCTCGTGTATACATTGCAATCCAAAATTTCGGAGCTTTTATGTTTCAATAAGGATGAACAACAGACAGATTTCATGCTTGCTACAACCTTCAATTTCTGGAATTGGATGAACAATTTGTGATGGAATCTTAAGCCCTAATTCGAATTTGAGATGGAACCATAAGTGAAATGTAGAACTCGTAGCAGACTATGTAGAACGTGTGGTAGAAATAAGGAAGATGAAGTTCATTTGCCAACTCAGCTGCCACGGATACAATTATAATCATATGTTCAAATAAATAGACGGGAAGGACTCGTATGCCTTTATGTTAATAGTTAAAGGATCAATTTGACCAGTTGAAAAATTAAGCGATCAAATTGGACTCTGAGGTAAAGTTAAGGGACGAAAAAGAGTATTTTGCCATTAATTTATATAATTGTACATAGAAAATATTTAATTTATATCAAACCTAACAAAAACATAATGTTAGAAAGAAGTGTATATTGTCGCTAGGAGTAGGAATAAATCAAATTTACCACAAAGGGGTCTATGATAGCGATGGCAATTAAACTAATATTTAGTAGGTATTTACAAAAAATACTCCTAATCACTCGAATAAAAACTCATAAAATTGTTGAGAAAAAAAACAAAGCATAGAAAAAAAAGGAGGAACACAATAACAACACAAGAATATAAGGTGCAAATTTTAAAATCGAAGAAGAAACCACGATTGTTGTCAAATGACAACCAGAGAATAATATTATGTGAAAATTGTTACAACACAATATACCTTCAATTACCCCAGACCTCTAGTTCACCTACATTCTCTAAAACAAATATTTAAATACATCTCACAATAATCTGATACAAAAGTGTAAGAGAACAAAGAAAAATAAATATAAACTTAAAGTACTTTTGATTGGTGTATATTGTAACGAAGAACTTGAATTCTATATAGTCTTGAACTCTCTCTTCCCTTACAAAACTAAGGGATTTGGGACTTCTTCAACACATATATTTTCAACCAACCTCAACAATATCCACATTGATTGAAAATAATACACCATCTTTCATTGTCTTCACCAACAATCATATTCCACCATAAATAATATAGTCACTTGAAGCTGTGCAACTTTGAGAATTTTCACATTGTCTTCACCAGAAATTATACTCCATCATAAATAATATAGTCACTTGAAGCTACACCACTTCAAGAATTTTCACATTATCTTCACCGAACAATCATACTCCATCATAAAGATTATAGTCACTTGAAGTTACACCATTCCAAAAAATTTCGCATTATCTTTACAGACAATCATAATCCACCAGAAAGAGTATAGTCACTTGAAGTTACACCACTTCAAGAATTTTCACATTGTCTTCACATACAATCATAGTTTAAAAAACGATCATACTGAACTTAAAAAAAAGTATACTTCACTTGAAGGTAAACCATTTCAAGAATTTCCATATATCGAAAAGCATGTTGAAAACTTATGGTACAAAATCCATGGTGAAGGGGAGCTTTTCAGCCACCAACATAATCTCACACCTTGTGGAAAATCGATCGTATCAACACATATTTGACTTGAACTTTCAACAGTTCAGAAATAATTCTTCCATCAATTTTCTCTAGCCCAAACTGCACGGTGTAGCTTGTGACTCGAGCTTAATAAGTTTTTCACGACACCACACTTCTTTTATGATGTGGAAGATCAGACAAAGCTACAACCACAAAGCATACTAAGAAATCCAATACACGGATCAAACCAAAAGCTCTGGTACCATTTGTTTGAAAAATCCTACATAGAGAAAATAAAAAAACATAATAACAACACAAGGATATAATGTGGAGACTTCAAAATCCGAGGAAAAAACCACAGTCGCTGTCAAATGACAATCAGAAAGTAATACTGTGTGAAATTTGTTATAACACAAAATATACCCTCAACTACCTCAGACCCCTAGTACACCCACACCCTCCAAAATAAATATTTAACTACATCTCACAAAAATTTAATACAAAAGTATATGAGAACAAAGAAAACCAAATACAAGTTTAAAGTGATTTTGATTTGTGCATCTTGTAACAGAGAACTTGAATCATTATATAACCTTGGACTCCCTTTTCCTTTATAAAACTAAGGGATGTGGGACTTCTTCAACAGATATGTTTTCAACCAACCCCAACAAAAATGAATAGGAGCATGAGCATGGATAATTATCAAACAAAAAAAGTTGGTATAATTGCAAGTACAAATACCTTACTACTCAGTCAATCTCATGTTACACATTTTTAAAAAATACAATGTTATTAAACTATTACACATTTTAATATAAATATTTGTTTATTTTATAATTCAATAATTAAAAAATTTGAATTTTTTAATGTTTATAAAAATTACGATATTTTACAATTGGTTCATTTATATTTATTAAGAACTTATAACAAACTTGTGCCTATGCATGAGATATGTTTTTGTAGGTGATATAGTTTTGAACACAAATTTGTTTGCAAACTATAATAAATATAAGATATTGAAAAAAGAAAAAACTTGAGAATAACAGTAAATTTCAATTTAAATACTGTGTAAACAACAATACATCAACATAGCATAATTATTTATGGTCAGTTTTAGCATAAATATGAGATTCTGGATTTTCAACAATGATATTAAGTTCGTCACCACCTTGGAGGTCGCACTCTCTTTTGAATTCAGTCCATGCATGTCCAAGAGACATGTATGTATTATGGTAATCATTCACAACTGGAATGAGTTTGTAAGTATGGCAATGGTCACCATCTTCTATATTAATGACATTTATATCGATGATATCTTCGTCGCAGAAACAATACTCAGAGACTTCTTTTGGATTATTGAAAAGAAAAAAAAATAGAAGTTGTTAAAGGTGGTGAAAGATTAAAAAGAAAAATTGAGAAAGAAATAAGACTTACCAAATTATTTTTCCCATTTAAGAATGATTCAGTTGCATTTACTATCCAACCGCATTTATAAATTTCATGTGTGTGTATTGTCTTAATGATATTCCTCTATATTGTAAAACATAGAAATTTCATAATAATGTTTTTTTTTGTTGTTGTAGGTAGTAGAACAATTTTGAAGCGTATAAGTAATGATTGTGGTAAACCCGACTTGTTAGCTTGTTGTAAACCCGACTTATTAGCTTGTTGAAAACTTTGATATGAACATTATATTGATCCAACATTAACTTCAATTTTGTTACAATTCACTTATCAATGTGTTTGTTGTCCCTATAGCATAAGAAAAAATTAACAGCCATGTGTTATTGTAGATGATATTAGGAGTGACAATTGGATCCATTAAATTAAAATTCATCCAATCTATCTACCAAAAAATTCGAGTTGAGATCTTCTCCATTTCTTCAAAGAAATGGAGATTGCTATTACTAAAGTTTTTATGTATAAAAATTCAAATATGTAAAATATATGTCACATTTTTCAATAATATAAATGTTTTATACTCGCAAACTTTAGTAATGGCACTTTCCATTTTTTTTAAGAAATGAAGAGGATCTCAACTCAAAAAATTTATCTAATTCATCCACCACATAAAAAATAAGTTAATAGATGGATTAAATTCATCCATTTATATACATGGATATATACATCCCATCTAACATATTTTGATAATCCAATGAATTATTTTTATTTTATACTTTAAATCAATTAAATTATTTTTAAAAAAATAATAAAAATTGATTTTAAAAAAGTAAAATAAAATTTGAAAATACAAAAATTGAGTTTCTCCAAAAAAAAATGAAAAATGAAGTTTTTTTTGAAAAAAATCAGAAAAAAATCGAGTTTTTCCGAAAAAAACAGAAAAATTCGAGTTTTTTTCCAGAAAAACGAAAAAATTGAGTTTTTTAGAAAAAACAAAAAAAAATTGAATTTTTCGAAAAAATGAAAAGGCGAGTTTTTTCTTAAAAATCGAGTTTTTTCGAAAAAACGAAAAAATCGAGTTTTTTCAGAAAAATGAAATATCAAGTTTTTTTTGGAAAAACGAAAAAATCTAGTTTTTACGAAAAAGCAAAAAATCGAGTTTTTTTGGAAAAACCAAAAAATCAGGTTTTTTTTCAAAATAACGAAAAAAAATTGAGTTTTTTTAGAAAAACAAATAGTCGAGTTTTTTTAGATAAATGAAAAATCGAGTTTTTTCGAAAAAACGAAAAAGTCGAGTTATTTTCAAAAAAACCAAAAATCAATATTTTTCGGAAAAATGAAAAAAAATCGAAGTTTTTCCGAAAAATCTAGTGTTTTTGGAAAAACGGAAATCGAGTTTTTTCTGAAAAACAAAAAAGTCAATTTTTTTGGAAAAAACAAAAAAAATCGAGTTTTTTTGGAAAAACGAAAAAAATCAAGTTTTTCAAAAAAAACGAAAAAGTCTAGTTTTTTCGCAAAAGCAAAAAATCGAGTTTCTTCGGAAAAACCAAAAATTCGAGTTTTTTCGAAAAAATGAAAAAGTCGAGTTTTTTCCGGAAGAAAAAAAAATATTTTAGAATATTTAAATTTTTTTATGAAATTTTAAAAATATTTTAGAATATTTAAATTATTTTTACGAAATTTAAAAAACATTAAGAATTTTTTAATTATTTTTTGGATGGATGGATATCGATCCATTAGAAATATTTTAATGGATGGATTGAATGTATTTTATTCTTTAATGGATTGATTTTTTAGTAAGAGAGTTTAGTGGATTGCTATTCTTTAATGGATTAATGGATTGGTTTGATCCATCCATTAACCATCTAATTCATATTCATCCAATCCATCCATTTTCCACCCCTATATAATATGTGTGGTAAAATAATTACAATTATTGAAGTAGTTACCTTAGAGTATCCATGTAGATTTTAATTTTATTGTATCAGTCAAAAATATACAATTGGACATATTTAGGTTGGTTCACCAAAATCTGATACCATAGCCCCTATCATATGACAAGTTTGACCATGAAGTCGTAGAGTTTGGGGACCACCTCCTTTTGTAGACTTAGTGTAAAATTTTATTCTCGATGAAGTGATTGAGAACATTGCGCTACATGTTCTTGCGTTTGATTAATAATTCTTACCCTCGGTAGTAGTAGGAGTAAATAGAACTTTCGAAGAATTTATGGTGGTTCATCAAACATCAGTAGTTTAACTTTCCCTCCAAGACAAAATCATTGAAATTTAGGCGCAATTGTATGTCTTGATTTAGTCTTACGTTCTTGATACCACAGGCATGCCCCATAAAATTGACATTCCCATTTAGGATATTCAATATCATACAAATTTGTTCAAACATAATATGATGTTAGTTATTGTCTAAGTTCTATTGTGACATGTAATAGAAGTTGATAATAAAATAAGTTATGATAGTGATGTTACAATTATATTAAAAAATGGAAATGGCAAGAAGGAAAAAGCTTACCTTATAGGTGGTCCTCCACCAATTCATCTTCACTTGATAAATCACAATAAGAATTATTTATATCGGTGTTACCAGAAGCCGAAACAGAATTATTATCTAGCACTTCAAAATTTGTATGATGGTTAGTTGATTGGTCACTACTAGAATTTTCAAATAATGAGATATTATTTCCAAGTTGTCCATCATTAGCAGTTGGTACAGTAGGGGATATATAGTCCTGAGTAGAGCTATCAATATGGGCTACCCGGCCTATATGGACCGACCCATATGGACCGGCCCATATGGGCTTTGGGTTTTTTAGGGCCGGGCCCAAAAAACCCATTTTTAAATGGGCTCTAATTTTACTACCCAGGCCCGGCTCTGTCTGGGCTGTGGGCTACCCGGCCCTAAACGGGCCCAATTCTATAAAAAATTAAAATTTTCTCCTTATTTTTATAAGTAACCATATAATTGCATGCAAGAATACATTATATATATATATATATATATATATATATATATATATTAAATTTTATATCCAAAATTATAATTTCTAAATAATCCATATAAGTTAATAATTAAAATGTAAAACAACACATTAACTTAATTTAAACTATCCAAAATACATCACAAATTATATAATGTAGCACAAATAATTAAATAACTTGTTCCAACAAATTTTAAGTTATAAATATTCATGACAATTATAATTTTATGATAATTATAACAAGAAAATGTTATAAATTTTTATAATAATTATAATTAGGAAAGGATAAATTTTAATTATATTAAAAATATTTAATTTTTTCGGGCCGGTGGGCTACCCATGGCCCATACGGGCCGGCCCATATTTTTTAGGGCTTTTTAGTGCCGGGCTAAAAAAGTCCCGGATGTAAATGGGCTTGAAAAATGAGGCCCAGACCCTAAAATTTTTCGGGCCAAATGGGCCGGTCCATGGGCTTCGGCCCATTTTGACAGCTCTAGTCGTGAGTAGTTGTTGCTTGGAACTGGTTAAATAGCCATAGAAGTTGACGCATCCTCATTAATCGGGCTAGAATAGACACATGCTGGCAAAGATTGAGCTCTTTTTCTATGAACCGATGCATCTTGCACAACTCTACCGTGCCCAAATCTATCTTGCTTATAAGCCATAATGCCTATAATTAAATCACACAAGCATTATACAATTGAAACACAATGAAGTGAAGCTAAAAATGCAAATAGTAAAAAAAAATCCAGAAATGCATCTCCGAATTTTGGAAATCAAAATACTGAAATAATTCGCAGATGCATCTCTGTAATGTTCTGCAACTCAAAATCACAAAAATGGCGGAAATGCAATCCATTCACATGTCTAATAATGTAGTTTTTAAGAGGATTGATTTTGCCATCTAAAAAGGAGTAGCAGCGCAACTTATTACCCATTTACCTTCTATTTCTGTATAAACTCAAACCCTTCATTAATTTAATAAGCTATAAGCTATAAAATCAAAGTTAAGATTAAATAATTTGACAAAAAAATTCATTGATCATTTAAACTACCTGTCAAATTCATTGCTCATTTAAATAACATATCTAAACTACTTATTACATAACCTAATGCTTAATTTCCACGAATGTATATAGAAATTAAAAAATATATACAAAAATTAAAAAAACTTACCAAATGTTAGTTTAGTTTGATATTAAGTGAGTTCTTTGATCAATTGAATATTGATGGTAGAAACTTTGAAGAGGGTTTGACAGAATGTGAGTTGAGAGAGTTTGAGAGCTGAGAGGTTTTGAGAGTTTGTGTTTAGAGATAGTATTTTGAGAAGAGAGGAAAGAGAAAGGTCTAACTATTTTTAATTAAAACAGCACCCGGAGATGCATCTCCGTAAGTTACGCGGAGATGTATTTTCATATTCTTTTTTTGACATAATCATAAGGTATGGCTCAAAAACGAATGTAATTGTGTGCATCTAAAGATGCATTTTCAAATTTTAGAGGTGGTTTTAATTTTTCAATGAGGTAAAAAAGCAATACTTAGGATATTTTAAGTAATTCTATAAATAATTAATAAATTAATTTGATTAATGTTAGCTGGTGATCCGCAACTAGGTATATCTTTAAAATATAGGGTTAAACTCTATTTTACCCCTATCATTTATGGCGAATTCCAAAAATAATCCTTTTCCCACATGTTACGTTTTTATTTAATAACAATTCATACTTTAAATTGAAAGTTGAAATATAGAGTTAAACTCTATTTTACCCCTATCATTTATGGCGAATTCCAAAAATAATCCTTTTCCCACATGTTATGTTTTTATTTAATAACAATTTATACTTTAAATTTAAAGTTGGTCTAGGTGAGATTCGAACCATGCACCATCAATATGCCAACTAAATACCCTTCAACTAGGCCAATTGTACTTTTTGTTTCTTAATTACACTAGAATAAACTTAACATAAACTTTTTGTTTCTAAATGTTTTAATGTACTAAATTTTTTCCAAATTGATTTAAATACTGTACTAAATATTTTCAATTCAGTTTAAGATTTAATTTCTTTACATCTACAATATAAGAAAGTTTGATGTTCTGGAAAGTACCAGAATGCCCCTTTGCTCATATGTTGCGCCACGTGGATGCTGTCTTTGCAATCCTTGCTCTTTCTACTCTTTCTATGCTACCTTCCACTAACTCATCTTTCTTGCAAGGCAAAGCTGTTTCGTTTTTAATCTTTCTTGGAAACCCAAAGTTACTGTTTGCTTTACTCAACCTATCTTATCATTGCAGCCTGCTCTTTCCCATGCCTCTCCAAACTTATTCTTTCTTACACAAAACCCTTTTCAAACTAAACCCTAAATCCACTCTGTTTTTTTCAAACAGAACTCATTTCTTATTTTTTCTTCCAGCATGACTCCTTTTCTTTTCCTTCCTCAAACTAAACCCTTTTCAAATAGGCTCTCATTTTTTTACTTCCACAAAAAATCTTCATCTGTCTCTCTCATGGCCAGACCCTTGAGCGAGTTTGCGACATTAACGGAGTTGTGGAAGGTGGCGGTTCGAGATTGCGACATCAACGGCACGAATGTTCCAATCTATTAGTGTTACTTCCATGAGAAAGATGTGATTTTTACTGGTTTTTTATAGTTATGATGCTTATTGATTAGTGAATGTTTCGATCTATATGTGAAAAAGATTAGTGATGTTTTTCAGATCTGTGATATCAAAGAAGATCGATTTGATTTTTAACTTCACTTTTTGTTTTGTTTTACAGATTCTTTAGTTTTGATCTCTGGGTTTCTAAAAGGAATGTTCCGATCTATCAGATTTGAATTGCTTTTCCAGTTTTCGTTTTTATGGTTGTTTCATTTTTTTTGGCTGGTGTTCCGATCTATCAGATAAAATAAATAATGTTACTTCCATGAGAAAGATGTGATTTTTACTGGTTTTTTATAGTTATGGTGTTTATTGATTAGTGAATTTTTCAATCTATATGTGAAAAAGATCAGTGATGTTTTTCAGATCTGTGATATCAAAGAAGATCAATTTGATTTTTAACTTCACTTTTTTGTTTTGTTTTACAGGTTCTTTAGTTTTGATCTCTGGATTTCTAAAAGGAATGTTCCGATCTATCAGATTTGAATTGCTTTTCCAGTTTTCGTTTTTATGTTGTTTCATTTTTTGGCTGTGAATGTTCCAATCTATCATAATCGAGTTATTTCGCTGAGTTTTGAAACTAACAAGGTAAGACCTTTAGTGATTTTACATCTGATGTCTGATGCATTTTGTTGATCTTGATTTATGCTTCCTGTTTTTTTATTTAACAGAGAAAGAAGATTTTTTTGAAAAAAAAGAAGAAAGAGAGACATATGAGCCGATGAAGGAGAAAAACCATTCTCCTTCCAATCTCTTTTGCGTTTTTCTGGAAAGATTCTTGCGTTTTGTTTTTGGAAAATAGAAAATGTTTGTTTGAAGTTATGGACAAGAAACGTTTTGGGTTAGGATTTGACAATGTTGAAGTTGTTGGGTTTTAGTTGAAGGTTGGATGAAGATTTCTTGAAGGCGCGATGAATATTTGTTGAAGTTTTGAAAATCTGTGTATTTTGTGGAAAAAAAGGTAATGATTTGGTTTGAAGGTTTCTGGGTGATGAAGAGGAACATGAAGAAAACCATGTGATATTATGAGGAGAGAGAGAGTAAGTGTTAAAAAAAAAAATTTGAGAGAAAAATTGAGACTTGACAGATGGGAATTCGTAGCAGGAAACCTGGCAGACGAAACATAATAGAAGAAACAATTAATTGCAGCCTAATAGCCTAATATATTTTATAGTACTGAATTTATTTTATTTTTAATATATATATATATATATATATATATATATATATATATATATATATATATATATATACCATAAATTGTGATATTAGATATCATTATCTAAAATAAATAATCTTAAATGCAATTTATGATAATATGAGAAATATTTATATGAAAATTTTTAATATCACAATTTATGATAATATGAGAAATATTTATAAGAAAATTTGTAATATCACAATTTATGGTAATGTGGAAATATTTGATATCATAAAAATATTTGAAAATATGATAATATTTAGAAATATTTGATATCAAAAAAATATTTGAATATATGATACTATTTGGAAATATTTAATTAATTTTTTATAAAACTAATTTATGATAATATGAAAAACACATGAAAATATGATAATATAATTATTTTAATATTAAGTAAACGAAAATTTGTGAATGAAATTTAAATTTATAAACAGATCAGTACTTTATAAGTCTTTTATATTAAAAATTATCTATTCTAATGAAGATTTTTTTTAATATATTTCTACCACTTTTTTATGTGTTTGTGAGAAAATCTTGCAAAATCTGACAAAATATCTTTTTCTACTTCTGTTAAATGATATGTCGTTACCCTTTAAAAAATATCTCATTACCATTCTAATTCTAAAAAAACAACATAAAATGGCATGTAGAACTATACTATATAAAATATATCATTTCACTATATAAATAAATTTAAATTGTCATTACCTATAGTATTAATATTGTGTTGATTTTTATATAAAATAAACTTTAATAGCATCACTGTCAATCTTTTTTTTTTATAACATTTTTTTTTATTTTTATGTCTTAAAAGTACAACCTATTGGCTACTAGATATGTTCAACCTAAAAGTTATTGTTCACTTTTTGCACCATCTTGTGCAATCAATGTCAATCAGCTACAATTTACATCATTAGCTTTATGAATAGTACACAGTTTTAGGTGTTGGCGTGTTGTGTGTGATGTTATCACATCTAGAGGTCTACTACTATTGTATACTCATCTCAATCTAACTTACAATAAATAATATTATTCATATTATAATAAAGTGATCTTATTATTTTTTTGAATTTGTAGAATGAGATTAATAGCACTCAATTACATGTCATGAAATAAACATTAATGATTAGATTTTAAAATCCTTTAATTCAATTGACTATTTTGAAGTGAATTTAAAATAATAAAATATATTTTTCCTCTAGCCTGCAATAAATAATATTAATAATAAAATGATATTATTATTATTTTTAAATTTATTGAATGAGATTAATAGCACTCAATTAAGTGTCACGAAATAAACAATATGATTGGATTTTAAAATCTTTAATTCATATAATTAAAATAATGTCTTGTGATTACTAAGAATTTATATCATTATTTTATACCATTAAAATATACCATTAAAATATACCATACGATCACTTTGCCAAATATTTTTTTATTCTTTTTTGGAAAGACAAATATAATCTAAAATATTAAAAATCTTCCATCTTAGAAAGACAAATATTTAGTTTCTATTTGCTTCTAATATTTGCTTTATTCTATTTTTTATTACATTTTTTTAGCCTCAATTATTCACATATATTATACTAAAATTGTATTTTGTATTAAAAAATCTTATTGATCTAAACGTTTTTACGGGTACCAGACATTTTTCTATACATTTAATTATTATTTTTTCACGGGTGTCAGACATTTTTCTATATATTTAGATTATTATTTTTTTCACGGGTACCAGACATTTTTCTAAACATTCAGTTATTATTTTTTTACGGGTACCTGACATTTTTCTATATATTCAATTATTATTTTTTCACGGGTACTAGACATTTTTCTATATATTTAATTATTATTTTTCCACGGGTACCAAACATTTTTCTATATATTTAGATTATTATTTTTTTCACGGGTACCATACCTTTTTCTAAACATTCAATTATTATTTTTTCACGGGTACTAGACATTTTTCTATACATTCAATTATTATTTTTTCACGGGTACCAGACACTTTTCTATACATTCAATTATTATTTTTTCACGGGTACCAGACATTTTTCTATACATTCAATTATTATTTTTTAACGGGTACCAGACATTTTTCTATTAAAAAATATATATCTGAAACAAATGCGCGTCCCGTACCAGAACCCGTGCAGACGCACGGGTTTGTTACTAGTTATCTATAATATAAGAAAAGTATATCTTTTCTCGAGGTTGCCTCTCCATCCGCCACGTGGCTGCCTGAGAGAAGAGAGTTTCTCTTTTTCAATTTTTTGATTTTGCTATCCCACATTATTCTATTCCAAAATCAAGAAGTGACGGTTTCTTCTTTTTATTCTTCCATCTCCTTTCTATTAACTGTTTCACTTTCAACAAAGAAAACGGTTCCTGTTTCACTTCCAACAAAGAAAACGGTTCCTCCCTCATTACTCTTTTAACAGTTTCATCTTCCATATTCCTCTTCTATTAACCTTCATTCTTAAAGTCTTTTGATATCCGTATCATATCGAGTGTGCGAATCGGTTTACGTCCGTCAATAAGTTGGATTGTGATTTTAGAGTTTCATATATATTTTGTGATATCTTCTAATTTAGTGTTAGTTGTTTCAAGTTTGGATTGTTGGCTCACGTGGAAGAAGGAAGATGTACGCGATTGATGATTTAAATCTCTCTATGGTACACTCATGGTTGATGGGTATGTTCACATGTGGTTTCTTTTTCTTACTCTTTTTTCATGTCACCGTGATCAGACCACATTTTTTACGGTGATACACACTGTTCATGGAGTTTGTCATCGTTTTAGGTTTTAGCGGATGGAAGCAGTTTGAATCCCATTTTGAGGCAGTGTCAGCTATAGTCATCACATGGTAAACAAGTCAGAATGCAAGGTAAGTTTGTGATGATCTTTATTTTTAGAAAAATCAGTTGAATTACTAAAAGTTTGTGACGACTCTTTTTGTGCGTATCACCTCACAATTTACAATTCTGGTGTATAGGTTGAGCTCGACAGTGCTGGAAAAGTCATCGGCATGTTGTGCTTGGTTTGGTTCATGTTGATGAACTGCAGTTCCGGAGCCATTTCATGAATGTCACCACATGTTTGATGAAATGTCACATTACTGAACTACAATTCCCGAGCCATTTTAGGTAATTGTTTGTCACTATTTCATGAATGTTGCCATGATTTTGTCAAACTCGATCTAATTCAAATTTATGTAAAATTGATGAATCTCAATTGGTTAATTTCTAAATTGTTAAGGTGAACTATGTGAATGCTCATTCTACATCAACACTTGCTATAGACACAGCTGAGATGAATGCAATCAAGAAGGCTTTTAAGGATACATCAGAACCAAAAATGAATGGGACTAAGGTAAGAAATTGATTTACTTTTAAATATTTTATAACCCTAACAACTTCCTCTATTTGATCTTGAAGCTTATCGTTATAGTTTCTCTCTCTTTTTCAGTCAATGATTGGACATTGTCTTCTAATGTTCCACACAGTAAGCTTGTTGAATATAAGGGGCACCAGAATTGGGTAAAAGTTACAGGCGAGTATCTTCCTGGTGGGGGAACCCAATTCAAATTTCAAACATGGCACGCTTCATTACATCGACACTATACAACATGTAAATATATTTTGTTATAGGCGACAACTAATCACAGATTGTTTTTCTCGTGTCTGTATAATGAAAACGAGACAGTCAGGAACTGTGCACTAGGACCTGGTGATTTCTTTGTATGGTCTGCTACTCCTATTTATCAGAAGCTTCCTGAAGATGTAGAAATATGGAAGGGTAAATGACAGCACACACTATTATCTGCTTCTTTTAAGCTTTTAAAATTTGGTAATATTAGTTTGACATTTTTTTTATTTAAATTTACAAAAATGAAGGCACTAATAAAAAGGCAGTGCAGGTTAGCTACAAAACCGTGGATAATCTGGTCAGTGTCTGGTGTGAGTGGGCTGAATTAGAGTTGAAACATAAGAATTTTACTGGAGCACTTTGTGAATACAAGATCACACTCTAAGATGTTTTTGATTTATGGCAAACTCAAATGAGCATCCAAACAACAAGGAGGAATCAGCATCCAAACAACAAGGAGGAATCGGAAAAGCAAAGCATTTAATCACTCATGAAAGCACAGGATGATCTACTATGCATAAAGGTTGACTCAACACAAGCTAAACAAAAAGAATGCAGAAAAACAGCAGTTAGGTCGACCTACCATCAACCCAGGTCGACCTAAAATGGAGAAAAATTCATATACTCCTGCTAGGTCGACCCACACACCATTTAGGTCGACCTAAATTGATGAATTTTACATACCAGCCTGTTAGGTCGACCTACACATCAACTAGGTCGACCTAATCTGTGAAAATGTCCCCAGAATGCATCAGAAGAGGATTCTGGTCGACCTACTCCTTCAACAGGTCGACCTAACTGGGAGCAAAATTCTGCAAGCTCTGTTAGGTCGACCTAAGCACTACAAGTGGTCGACCTAACTGATCAAGAAAGTTCAAAAATCAGTTTTTCTTGGTTCTAACTGTTATGCAATCATATATATTGTGCAAGGGTAATTATTCAAGCAACACCAACGACTGAAAGATACACAAACGCTTCTCATCTTCGTTCTTCATCATCTCCAACACAATTACACATAATCATTCTTGCGTTGCGGGTTAGTGATGAGTTCGATAACGTCCATGGAACGGAATTGAAGATTCCTAGTGGGTGAAGGTTTGTGGGGTTTGTTGGTGAATAAAATCTGCGGGTTTTGTCCTCCACGACGGGTGGTTCTTGGGGGTTTTTATCAAGAGGCGTTCATTGAGGATTCGGCTGAGTGTAACGATTGAGGAACGGGGAGTTCAAGGAATCAAGACACTGCAGAAGGGAATCAAAGTGAAGCTCTTGGATAACCTTGATCTGGCTCAAGATTAAGGGGGAAGAAGATTCAAAGGATCGACATAATTGGTTTATCGTTTATCGCTTTGTTATCTTCTTTGTATATACTACTTTCAACATTAATGAAAGATTACCCAATTTCAATTTGGAATTGGGGGCAGACGTAGTCGTAGCGAGGACGATCGACGAACTGCCTAAACAAATATCGTGTTCTTGTCGCTTTTACCTTTTCATTTACATTCTGTTCATATTTGGTTATAATAGCAAATTGATCAACGATTCGAGTGTTAAGATTGTGAATTAAGTTCGTTCATAAACATCACAATCCATCACACATTGAATTACCTTCAATTTGATCATTATCACCAAGTGTTTGTATATTTGTTTCTATCACTCTTACTGCATTGCAAACATTGTCCATCATACAAAAAGTTAATCTGATTTTCATAAGAGAAACATCTTGATTCTGCGACATATACTCTTATCATTTACTTCAAGTCTTTGACTGGTTTTTTTAAACACATATATAATCGTTTTGATAGTGGTTCGGAATAGACGCGAGTCGATTCAGAATTCACTTCCGCTGAAAAGTCGTTTAAATCCGTAAAACTGTGAACGATCTATTCACCCCCCCTCTAGATCCTAAGGCCAGCGTCTAACAAGTGGTATCAGAGCTCTGGTTTATTCCGTGCTACGTGAAACACTTATTGGAAAGATGGCTTCCGGACCTAAAGGGGCTCATAATAGAGCTCCAGTTTTCAACGGCGAAAACTACGGCTATTGGAAGGATTGTATGTGTGTCCATATCAATGCAATTGATAGGAACATCTGGACAGCTATTGTCAATGGTCCATTTCAGATCACCATGACAAATGCAGCTGGTGCAGTTGTTCCAAAACCAGAAGATACTTGGAATGCTGAAGATAAAAAGAGATATGCATACGATTGGAAAGCGAGAAACATTCTAATCTCAGCTCTAGGAGTTGATGAATACTATCGCGTTTCCCATTGTAGATCAGCTAAAGCTATGTGGGACACATTGCAAGTTGCCCACGAGGGAACGGATGATGTCAAACTAGCTAGGATCAATACGTTAACTCAAGAGTTCGAACTCTTCCACATGGAAGATGGTGAATCCATCGAAAACATGCAGAAGAGATTCGTTCATCTGAAAAATCGATTAAATTCTCTTGATAGACCTGTTTCCAATGCAGTTGCTACTAACAAAATCTTAAGATGTTTGAACAGGGAATGGCAACCTAAAGTTACAGCAATTAAGGAAGCAAATGATCTCAACACTTTAGACATTACCACTCTTTTTGGTAAACTAGAGGAACATGAACAGCATCTTAAATGCCTTGACATGCATGAGAAGAGGACAAAGAAAGAAAAGAACATGGAGAAAGAGGTAGAGAAGAAGTCAATAGCTCTAAAAGCTTCGAGCTCCAAGACCTCAAAACGAGAGCCAAAGGATAGTGACACAAGTGATGACGAAGACTCCGATGATGAGGAAATGGGACTGTTTGTGCGAAGATACAACAAATATCTAAAGAAAAATGGAGCAAAACATTCCGACAAAGGCTTGATCAACTATAGAAAGCAATCAAACATGTTCAAACAAGATGACGACAACAAAGGAAAGATCAAAGGTCTTTGCTTCAATTGTGGGAAAGCCGGTCACTACAAACCGGATTGTCCATATCTTAAGAAAGAAAAGGAGAAGAACCAAAGCAAAGGTCATAACAAATCTAAAAGAGCTTACATAGCATGGGAAAGTGATTCATCTAGTGAAAGCTCATCAAGCGATGAAGAAGAATCAGCAAACCTATGTTTCATGGCTCATCAAAACAAGAAAAAGAAAGCTGTAAGTCATCTTAAACCTGAACTCGTAGATAAGGTATCTCATTCTCAACTAAAACTTGCTTTTGAAGAATTACATAGAGATGCAATTAAAGCTTTCAAACTTTTGGCCTCAAATAAGAAAATATTTTCATATCTTGAATCAAAAGTTGAGAAAACCGAAAAGGATATGGAAGCTTTAAAACAATCTATGCTAGACATTCAAAAGGACAAAGTTGAAATAGATCCTACATCATGGTTTGGTTGTGAGACATGTCACATTTGGCAAAAAGAAGTGAGAGATCTAAAAGCCAAGTTAGACAAGGCTCTACAACCAAAAGTGACTTTTGCGGTTGATCCAAACAAGTTCAAAAGATCGTATACTCCTTTATATAGTAAATACACTTTTGTACCAAATGTATCAACTAGCAAAACTCCATATTCTCATCATATTACCTGTCATTATTGTTGCAAAAAGGGACATACCATTGAAAAATGCAAATTTAGGAGAATTTTAGTTCCTAAAGGAGTATTTCAATGGTTGCCTAAGTGCAACAAATTGTGTACTCACTACCAAGGACCCAATGAAAATTGGGGACCTCCCTCTTTAAATTAATCTTGCAGGAAAAGTGTCTTGACATTGCCGAAAGGTTGTGGTTCCTTGATAGTGGATGTTCAAGACACATGACTGGAGACCTATCTCTTTTCGTTGAGTTTCAAGCAAAGAAAAAGGGGTATGTCACCTACGGAGATAACAATCGGGGAGCCATACTTGGTAAAGGAAGTGTAGGTAACCCTTCTACCACTACTATAACTGATGTGCTGCTAGTAGAAGGTCTTAAACATAATCTTTTAAGTATAAGTCAATTGTGCGACAAAGATTTTAAAGTAATGTTTACAAATTCTGGATGCACAATAGAACATACTAAGAAAAGAGACATTATGTTTAAGGGCTTAAGAGTAAACAACATCTACATGCTAAACTTGGATGAGGTATCTAAGTCTAGTACCAAGTGTCTAGTTGCTCTAGGCGATGACTCATGGCTTTGGCATAGACGTCTCGCCCACATAAATTTTGACTTACTAAATAAAGTTGTCTCAAAAGATTTAGTAATCGGCTTACCCAAAATGAAGTTTTCAAAAGATCATCTATGTGATGCTTGTCAAAAGGGAAAGCAAACAAAAATCTCTTTTAAATCTAAGAACGTGGTTTCAACATCACGCCCTCTTGAACTACTTCACATGGATCTCTTTGGCCCTTCAAGGACTAAAAGCATAGGTGGAAACACCTATGGTTTTGTCATTGTCGATGATTACTCGAGATTTTGTTGGACAATCTTTCTACCTAGTAAGGATCAAACTTTTCCAGCTTTCACACAATTTGCAAGATTATGTCAAAACAAAATGAACAACAAAATAGTTGCAATTCGAAGTGATCACGGTGGAGAGTTTGAAAACATTCTTTTTGAAAAATACTGTGATAAACATGGAATTGAGCATAACTTTTCAGCTCCTAGAACACCTCAACAAAACGGAGTAGTTGAACGTAAAAATCGGGTTCTAGAGGAGCTGGCAAGAACAATGCTAAATGAGAGTAATTTACCAAAGTATTTCTGGGCTGACGCGATTAGTACAGCATGTTATGTTTTGAATAGGATAATAATACGTCCTATACTGAACAAAACTCCATATGAATTACTAAAAGGTAGAAAACCAAATGTATCTCATCTCCATGTATTCGGTTGCAAGTGTTTTGTTTTGAACAATGGTAAGGATAATCTTGGCAAATTCGATGCTAAAGCTGATGAGGGCATATTCCTAGGTTACTCACAATCCAGCAAAGCATATCGGATATATAATAAGAGATTACTTATACTAGAAGAGTCAGTACACGTTTCTTTTGATGAATCTTATGCAAAATATGTCGAGAAAGGTCTTTCATTTAATGGTGCAGGTCCATCCACTGAAGACATTGTCAAGGATAAGGAAGATGAGAATGAAAGTATTGTAAAGAAAGATGCTGAGAGAGAGAAAGATGAGTCTCACAATGAAAATGAAAGAGAAAGCATCTCAAACAATGAAGAACTTCCCAAGGCCTGGACAAATGTGAAAGACCATCCAATTGACAATATAATAGGAGACATCTCAAGGGGCGTTACAACACGCTCAAAGATAAGTAACTTCTGTCATCATTTTGCTTTTGTTTCACAAGTTGAGCCGAAAAACGCTAAGGATGCATTACTTGATGAGCATTGGCTAATGGCCATGCAAGAAAAATTAAACCAATTTAAACGGAATGATGTTTGGGACTTAGTCCCTCATCCGGGAGATCATCAAGTAATAGGCACTAGATGGGTTTTTCGTAACAAACTTGATGAAAACGGTGTTATTACTAGAAACAAAGCTAGATTAGTTGCCCAAGGTTATAATCAAGAGGAAGGTATTGATTATGAAGAGACATACACTCCTGTAGCACGTCTCGAAGCTATTCGCCTCTTACTTGCTTATGCTTGTTCTAAAGACTTCAAACTATTCCAAATGGATGTTAAGAGTGCCTTTCTAAATGGCTATATTAATGAAGAAGTCTATGTTGCTCAGCCACCCGGCTTTGAGAATTACATGTATCCAACTCATGTCTATAAGCTGAAACGTGCTCTATACGGTCTTAAACAAGCCCCTCGGGCTTGGTACGAACGTTTGAGCAAATTTCTCCTTAGTCAAGGGTACTCTAGAGGTAAAGTTGACACTACTCTCTTTATTAAAAGAAAAGATGAGGATATTCTCTTAGTCCAAATTTATGTAGATGATATTATATTTGGGTCGACTAATGCAAAACTTGTCAAAGACTTTTCTAAGCTTATGCAGAGTGAATTTGAGATGAGTCTCATGGGTGAGCTAAATTTCTTCCTTGGCCTACAAATCAAGCAACTCAGTCATGGAACGTTTGTGAATCAAACTAAATATTGTACGGAGCTGCTCAAAAGATTTGGAATGAGTGAAGCAAAGGAAATTGACACACCTATGGCAACAAATACAAATCTAGACAAAGATGAGAAAGGTAAAGAGGTTGATGTGAAATTATACCGAGGAATGATAGGTTCACTATTGTATCTTACTGCCTCAAGACCAGACATTATGTTTAGTGTGTGTATGTGTGCAAGATATCAATCTTGTCCAAAAGAATCTCACTTGAAAGCTGTCAAAAGAATTCTGCGATACTTACGTGGAACTACTACATATGGCCTATGGTATCCAAAAGGAAATGAGTGTCATTTGGTAGGATTCTCCGATTCAGATTTTGCCGGCTGCAAATCCGATAGAAAAAGCACTAGTGGAACGTGTCATCTATTCTCAAACTCATTGATAAGTTGGCATAGTAAGAAACAAGTATCGGTTGCATTATCCACTGCTGAGGCAGAATATGTAGCTGCTGGAAGCTGCTGTGCACAAATATTATGGCTCAAGCAACAACTTCTTGACTTTGGTATTAAGCTTGATCGCATACCTATCATGTGCGACAACACAAGCGCCATAAACTTGAGTAAAAATCCTGTCTTACACTCACGTACCAAACATATTGAAATAAGGCATCACTTTCTACGAGATCATGTAGAGAAAGGAGACGTTACTTTTGAACATGTAGAAAGCAAGAAGCAACTAGCTGACATCTTCACCAAACCTCTAGCAACGGAGCAATACTTCAACATTCGTAGGGAATTAGGGATACTCGATATCTCTAATTTGGGCTAATTACGTTTGTTTTCTCTTAATATTATTTCTTTACTTTATGTATATATATATCTTTCTTGCTAACATTTTTCTTAGCATAAAGGTAGTTCATCATCAAGCCAGGCGTCATATTGAAAAAGCGGTAACGTAATTGTTGTTCACTTCCAAAAATAATATTGATACTATAATATGCTATCAATTAACATGCTTATAGTGACTTCATGCATAAAAAACTGCTCTTGCTCACATATGTGTCTCATGCTATCATTAACTACCTTTTATCTACTATACTGTACATGCTAGCATTGTTATCTATGGTTCTCTTGTTACTCTTCTATTCTCTTGTTTTCGCTTTTTGATGTTGTCAAAGGGGGAGATAGATACAATAGATGCTGAGTGTACGGGGGAGCTTTGTGGAGAGATTGCTTGGTTGAGAAATAGATGCTGGATGTACGGGGGAGCCTTGTTGAGCCTGTGTCACTTACTACCAAAGCTTTTGACTATTGGTTTGCCATCATTAAAAAGGGGGAGTATGTGAATACAAGATCACACTCTAAGATGTTTTTGATTTATGGCAAACTCAAATGAGCATCCAAACAACAAGGAGGAATCAACATCCAAACAACAAGGAGGAATCGGAAAAGCAAAGCATTTAATCACTCATGAAAGCACAGGATGATCTACTATGCATAAAGGTTGACTCAACACAAGCTAAACAAAAAGAATGCAGAAAAACAGCAGTTAGGTCGACCTACCATCAACCCAGGTCGACCTAAAATGGAGAAAAATTCATATACTCCTGCTAGGTCGACCCACACACCATTTAGGTCGACCTAAATTGATGAATTTTACATACCAGCCTGTTAGGTCGACCTTCACATCAACTAGGTCGACCTAATCTGTGAAAATGTCCCCAGAATGCATCAGAAGAGGATTCTGGTCGACCTACTCCTTCAACAGGTCGACCTAACTGGGAGCAAAATTCTGCAAGCTCTGTTAGGTCGACCTAAGCACTACAAGTGGTCGACCTAACTGATCAAGAAAGTTCAAAAATCAGTTTTTCTTGGTTCTAACTGTTATGCAATCATATATATTGTGCAAGGGTAATTATTCAAGCAACACCAACGACTGAAAGATACACAAACGCTTCTCATCTTCGTTCTTCATCATCTCCAACACAATTACACATAATCATTCTTGCGTTGCGGGTTAGTGATGAGTTCGATAACGTCCATGGAACGGAATTGAAGATTCCTAGTGGGTGAAGGTTTGTGGGGTTTGTTGGTGAATAAAATCTGCGGGTTTTGTCCTCCACGACGGGTGGTTCTTGGGGGTTTTTATCAAGAGGCGTTCATTGAGGATTCGGCTGAGTGTAACGATTGAGGAACGGGGAGTTCAAGGAATCAAGACACTGCAGAAGGGAATCAAAGTGAAGCTCTTGGATAACCTTGATCTGGCTCAAGATTAAGGGGGAAGAAGATTCAAAGGATCGACATAATTGGTTTATCGTTTATCGCTTTGTTATCTTCTTTGTATATACTACTTTCAACATTAATGAAAGATTACCCAATTTCAATTTGGAATTGGGGGCAGACGTAGTCGTAGCGAGGACGATCGACGAACTGCCTAAACAAATATCGTGTTCTTGTCGCTTTTACCTTTTCATTTACATTCTGTTCATATTTGGTTATAATAGCAAATTGATCAACGATTCAAGTGTTAAGATTGTGAATTAAGTTCGTTCATAAACATCACAATCCATCACACATTGAATTACCTTCAATTTGATCATTATCACCAAGTGTTTGTATATTTGTTTCTATCACTCTTACTGCATTGCAAACATTGTCCATCATACAAAAAGTTAATCTGATTTTCATAAGAGAAACATCTTGATTCTGCGACATATACTCTTATCATTTACTTCAAGTCTTTGACTGGTTTTTTTAAACACATATATAATCGTTTCGATAGTGGTTCGGAATAGACGCGAGTCGATTCAGAATTCACTTCCGCTGAAAAGTCGTTTAAATCCGTAAAACTGTGAACGATCTATTCACCCCCCCTCTAGATCCTAAGGCCAGCGTCTAACACACTTGAGCTTATGAGGCGGGCTACTGCAGAGCCATCCACCGAGGTTAAACTAAAAGGTATTCTTTGTTCCCATATAAATTGCTCACATTCACCTCTCCGTTCTAATTATTTTATTTTAATTTTATGTTTGTCAATGAATGTTAACTAACTATTGCATTTATATTCTATTTTTATTTTAGTGGCGGGTGACGGGAATCAACAGGTTCAGATGAGACTTCATAAATCTTTGAGATTGTGGACGTTTTATGTTGATTTGGAGGAAAGTCTAGGTAATGTGGAGTCTACTCAGGCAGTTTATGAACGAATTTTGGATTTATAAATAGCCATACCACAAGTAATAATCAATTATGCATACTTTCTAGAGGTATGGAGTAAAATCCTATTTTAGTACACTCTCTCTTTTGGATTTTACTTCTGCTGGGTTTTGGCTCATTGACATATTTTTAATTGATTTTGATTTATACAAGAGAACAACTACTTTGAAGATGCTTTTAAGGTTTATGAGAGAGGAGTGAAGATATTTAAGTACCCACTTGCTATTGATATTTGAATTACATATCTCTCTAAATTTGTGAAGAGACATGGAAGGACACAATTGGAGAGAGCGAGAGAGTTGTTTGAGAACGCAGTTGAAATGGTATGCACTTTTATTTTTCTTTTGCTGCTCATCTCTGAGTTCTTCAAATATTATTTCTTTTCAATACTTTCATCGTTGATCTCATAGACGGGTTACTTTGAAGTGTATGAAACACAGAGAAATCTTACTCCTGTTATATTTTTAAAATGATACACCAACAGTTTTCTGCTTTATATCTCCAATTTTATACTTTTGTATGGTTTTAATTTGTACCACTGAATTGGAAACTGTAAGGTTTAGTGACTTGTAGATAAATGCTAATAGGAAGGCTTCTTTATTTTGCCGGTCATAAAATTCAACAGAATATTTTAAGTTTGTTAGGCAGTTTGAGACACTTGAATAGAAGCTATCATTGTTCATTCAACTCTGTTCTATATGATTTGGATTATTACACTCTAAAAAATAATCAATTTGTGTTGCTGCATGCTCAGCTGTTTATATCATTTTTGGCTATATTTGAAGAAATAAAGGGTTGAGTTTCTGATGTCCTGATCTGATGCTTCTTAATGTTTACATGGATTGTGTTTTTAAAGGCTTAATTTTGGTCTAAAGTTTAATTAATTTTTTTCTAGCTGAATGATAGTTCATTTTCTCTTTGAAAATAATGTCTTGAATTTTGATATTTGAAACTTGAGAAAACATGGGAGTGGGACTGGCTTTCGATGTCGTTTGCAGCAGGATGGAAGTGGTTTGGGAGCGTGAAGATGGAACTGACATGGGAGGTGTTGCAGCAGGTATGGCTTATTGGCTTTGTGAATTCTGATTAGAATTTGGCGCAATTGGTTTTGGTTCAGGAGGAATTGTACGGTTTTGCGGAGTTAGTGTGCAAGTGGTTTTCGGTTTGGTTTAGTGTTGGTATGCAAGGTTGTTATATGATGCAGGGCGGTTTGGATGTTAAGAATATGCTCTAATTTCATCAATCCCTTCTAATCCTGAAGCGTCTACTGTTTCCTCTGGTCCTACACGTAGGGATTCCTTCCGACAGCGCAAGCCAAATACCAGCAAACCCCAGCAAACCACCATCTTTGCACGTGGATGACTATGTGGCTAGGGAGAGGAATGTTCATGGGGTTACCAATGTAATAGTAGTGCCACGAACAGGATCTACTGGTGGGAGGCCTCCATCAATCCAGGATCTACCTGATAATGATAACATTATGTTATGATAACTTTGAATTCATTTTATCATTTCTTAGAGGTAATGTATAAGCACTTATATAATAGAAGTTTATGTTATCATTTTCTCCAAACAGAGCTTAAATTAGTTAAATTGAAGTTGATGGTTTCCGGGTTGCTGATGAAAAAGTTTAAAATAACTTATCTTTTGGTGGCAGTGTAGATATCGCGATTGCTCCTACCCGGTCGTCGAGTTAAGTTACATATATGAGTCATACGAACCATGACCTCTTGGACTTCCGTGCTCCGACCGCATATGAACTCTTTCCAAATTCGGTTCTACGATCCCGCAGCATTTTATATTTATAAGTCAACCAGTAATCACATAGTTAAGTCTTTAGAAACAGTAGGATCAAGTTATAAGTTGATTCACGTGACATTGGATCTTCGAAGCGAGACCAGTAAATTCATCAATATCTTTCTTTATTAGGCATTAACACCAATAAATTCGCATTACCGGCTCCGTGTAATGAAGTTGATTTCACAAACTCATTAGAAACCCGAAGAGCTATGATCATCGCACCAATTAATTCATCAATCGTAAATGTTAATCATAACCGTTAGCGTTATAAACAAACAATATCCGAGCATGCTCGATCAATAGAATATGGTTCTTTGAGTCAAAGTATGCTACATGATTAAGAATACTTTTGTGATATAACAATTTGTTCTGCTTGAAGAATCTAAATAAAATCAAATGTTTGTTTCACTTTTTATTGTTCTTCATGGTTACTTTGAAATCAATTTGATGTCTCTGAAACTTCCATGCCTGTATCATGCAGGTTTTATGTAGTTATCAATATTATACACCACTTGATAATGGAATCTTCTCATTTGTTCGGTAAAGGGAGTGCCAGGAGCTTATGAAGTATAACTGCTGTCTGCTGGTTTTATGTAGTTATCAATATTATACACCACTTGATAATGGAATCTTCTCATTTGTTCGGTATATGGAGTGTCAGGAGCTTATGAAGTATAATTGTTGTCTTCTGTGTGTGATGATTAACTTTTGGTGATGATTTATATTATATAATGGTAGTGGAAATAATGTGGTGAGGTTTTCTTTCAAACTGATGAATTGAAAGATGTACATTATATAAATTTTGCTCATATGTCATCTAGAAGTAAGTAAAACATTATTTTGAACCTATGTCAGTATGTATGGCTTATTGGTCATGTGCTCAATGATATTGATACTCTTTTCTACATGATAACTTCAAATTTTGAAGTTTATCATAAATTGCATGGATGGTATTTAGTTAGACACTTCTATATTATTGTTTGGATATCTGAAAAATATGATTATTTAGAAAGTTATATCAATTTGGCATACTTCTTTAAAAGATCTGTCATCAACATAAGGTACGCTTATTTTGATTTAAAATAATTATTTTATAAATTCAATATAAATACTGTCATCAACATAAGGTACGCTTATTTTGATTTAAAATAATTATTTTATAAATTCAATATAAATACTATTTTATGTTAGATACTATGATTATTGTTAGATACTATTTTGTAAACACTATGATTATTTATATTTAAAATAATTATTTTGTAAATAATAATAATAATATTAAAAAGACACCATTAAGTAATTAAGTAATATGTTAGATATAAATATAACAGCATATTAACATTTAGAAACTTCTTTAGAAACAACTAATATTATACCTCTTTGTTTTAGACGAGAACCAATTTTGAATATTAACAGAAACACGAAATTATTGATCAAAATAATAAATATTAACGAAAACACGGAGTTATTGACAAAATATTGAACATTAACGGGAACACGAAGTTACTGATACTCGTGCGAATGCACGAGTATCCCGTTAATATTCAAAATATTGAATATTAACGGGAGCACGAAGTTATTGATTAAAATATTGAATATTAACGAGAACATATTATCGGAAACATTAAGTTACTAATCCAAATTTTGAATATTAACGGGAACAAATTTTGAATATTAACAGGAACACAAAGTTACTGATCAAAATAATAAATATTAACGGGAACATGGAGTTATTGACAAAATATTAAATATTAACGAGAACATGAAGTTAGTGATAAGTTTTTGGAATATTAATAGAAACATTAAGTTACTGATAATTTTTTTGAATATTAACGGGAACAAATTTGAAATATTAACGGGAATACGAAGTTATTGAGCAAAATAATGAATATTAGCGGGAACATGAAGTAACTGAATAAAATATTCAATATTAACGAGAATATAAATTGAAAAAAAAAATATAAATTGAACAAAATGACCCGGCACCAACAGGTACCCGTGCGCATGCACGGGTATCACACTAGTTGTTTATATATATATATATATATATATATATATATATATATATATATATATATATATATATATATATATATATATATATATATATATATATATATATATATATATATATATATATATATATATATATTGTTTTAACTATAAGTAAATAATTTTTAATTATATTAAACTGAAATATGTCAACTAAATTAGTATATAAATTATTGACTAAACAAGTAATACATAACACTAAACAAATAAATAACACTAACAAATAAATAACGTTAACTAATATATGTTACTTAATTTATTTTCATTAATTATCATATTTATTTATTTATTAAATATTATATTAATAATTATATTATTAAAATTTTTAAAAAATTGTAATATTGTAAAAAAATTTAATCTTAAAAAAATAGTAAAGGAATTATTATACATATTTTAAACATATTATTTAACTATTATTTATAGTAATGGAATTAATATATTTTAAATATATATTACATTACTACTATTTATTTTTCATGAGCATTATTATATATATTTTAAACATATATTATTTAAAAATTTAATATACATATATTAAACATGAGAATTATTATACATATATTTAAAATTGAATAATATATAGTATATATTATTTTTAATAAAACGTAAATAATTAAAATATATTTACGTTTAATTTATTTTTAGTTTATTAATATTAGTTTTATTTATTTTCAGTTTATTAAATATATTTATTTACTTTCAATTTATTAAATATATTTTACTTACTTTCAGTTTATTAAATATATTTTATTTACTTTTAGTTTACTATATTTTAATATTTATATAATATAATATTCAAATTATATATATATATATATATATATATATATATATATATATATATATATATATTTTAATATTTCAATTTATCAAAAAATATATTCATGTTCAATATTTTATTAAATAATAGTATATTAAAATATTATATTATTTTAATAAAATGAAATGATATATTAAAATAGGGAAAAAAGGAAATGCACTGGCAGTGTAAAATATTTTTACACTGTCAACCAATGAGAGACATGCATCAGAATAAATCCCATTTTTAATTTTAAAAAACTGAAATTACATGACAAATTAAAGCATTTTGATTGGTTGTATGTGTAAACTGTTTTACACTGACAGTGCACTATCTTTAAACTCATTAAAATATTATATTTGCGTTCAATATTAAAATATTATATTTATGTTCAATATCAATTTTTTATATTTTAAAATATATATTAACATGAATTAATAATATAATATTAAAATATTGTATTATTTAAAATATTTTTATTAATATATTTTAGTTTGAATAATAAATTAATTTTAAAAATTATAACGAGTATATGAAATATGGTTGAACAACTCTTATGTAAAATTAATTTAGAAAATAAATAGTTGTTATGTAATATATACATTTTGATGAAAGATATTAAAGAAGTAATACAAATGACCTAGTGGTAAGGAATTTTGCTAGAAAAAAACCAAGTATAAAAAAAGCCAACACAACAATGCCACATCCAGCAAGAGAGTAAAACACGAGAATCTATAAATTAAAGGGATTGTTTTTGGGATTCGCTAGGGATGGCAAGCAGACCCGCACCCGCGGGACCCACCCGCACTCGCGAGACTCACCCGAACCCGAGTCAACGGGTGAAAACCTGAGTTGACTGGGTTTGGGTTCGGATTCGGGTGCCACCCAATATTTCAGGTGCGGGTTTGGGTAGTGTGAAACCCGCACCCGAAACCCGAAATATATATATATATATATATATATATATATATATATATATATATATATATATATATATATATATATATATATATATATATATATATATATATATATATATATATATATATATATATATATATATATATATATATATATATATATATATAAAATATATTGTGGAAAGTTGTAGGAAAATAGTAGGAAAAATATATTTTATGTATTTTGCTGCGGGTTCGGGTTTGGGTGAAAAAATTCTAACCCAACGGGTGTGGGGGTGGGTGTTATTTTACCACCCGAACAACATTTGGGTTTGGGTTCGGGTGCGGGTTTGGGTAGTGTGAAACCCGCACCCGACCCGTTGCCATCTCTAGGATTCGCCCCAAATAGCATGGGACAAAATGGGTTGAGATCCTCTCTATTTCTCTAAAGAAATGGAGATGATAATTACTATAGTTTTAGATTAAATCAATAATATAATTGCATATATTTTTGGAAATTGTGACATAGACATTTATACACAAAAAAACATAATAATGGAGACATCCATTTCTTCTAAAAAATGGAGAGGATCTCTACTCGGACAAAATAGGATTTAACCCGAAACTATATTTAAACAAACCCTACAATAACCTCTATGAAAGCTAAATTAGTTCAAAATATATTATATTCGACCACGTAATGAAGGCTGCAGTTGAACACCTTTCGAGTCTCCACATCTACAACTTTAACTTTATCCTGATGTACTCGGAGGCATTTCTTAGCTATTTCCTTTGGAAAATGCTGCATAAATACACAAGTATTTCAGTATACCGTTTCATAATGTTTGTCTATGAAAAGAATACGAATCACATACAAAATTATGATCTTACCATAACATTTTTTGCACTTTTTTTTGCCGTTTGTAATGCGAATTTTCCAAGTGAATTTCTTAGCCCTATTCGACATCTCCTCTGTAATTTCAGCCGACTGCTTTCCTTTCCCTTTATTTGGCTGCTTTCCTTTTCTCAACACAGGATTCTCAACTGGTCCACGTGATGAACTTGCTCCCCCAAACTCTTTTCCCTTTTCTTTAACTGCTACAATTGGTTTCTTAACATTCTTTTTCTTTGAAACCCTCCTTGGCTCCCCATCGACCCTCTCAATCGTTTGGTCCTCAGCCATTGCTTCCATCGGTTCCTCCTTTACATCATGAATCACAACATTCACATGGCTTGACGGTTGAGGAATTGTCGTTGCGGATGTCGTAGCCATTTTATCAGCCCGATCTTTCTTCCCATGTTCTTTTACTCTGCTATTTGCTGTAGCAGTCCTGTCAATGAAACACACTTTCTTTGAAGCTTTCTTTGCCTTATATGCATTGTACCCTGTTTCAGCAACCAATCCATCTATCATCCTCATTGCTCCTTCGTCGCTAACAACCAAAAAAATCATAACAATAATTAAATATTTGTCTTATAAATGTAAAGAAATTATTAAGACACTTGAAATACTTATTACAAATCAATCTGAATATGAACACACAATTTTGCTGAAACTACACACAAAATGTTTTTATCATCCACAGCGAAAGATACCCCAACAATTCAAAAACGCAAGAATCATTAATCCAAGTTGTTGTACTCTGTTTATGTGAATCCTGATTTTCATCAACCTAAACCCTAATCACTCTTAGTTCGTTTTTAGTAAACATATATACATATGTTCATATTCTCTACAAATTCTTTCACAGGAAAAACACAACACATTGTCAATCTTTTCATTACCCATAAATACCTAATAGCCATAAGAGGGCAAATCAAAGTTAAATTTTAAAAAGCTGATTTTAGAAAATTATTTACTTCTAGATAAATAACCGCTTTTATCGAATACATGCATCTCAACCCTTCTAAAAACAACAACACTTCGACTCAGAATCTTGAAAGTTTAACAATCAGATATCTAATCGTAAGGAAACGGTGAAAGAATGTACCTGAGTTCTACGTCGTCGTCGTCCGATATCCATCAGTGGCAAGGTTTTCTACCTCCGGTCATCTTTGTTGGCATGCAGCAAAACGGAAGCGACTGTACTGTTCAAATAACTCGTGCGCTTGGTTTGACAATTCTGCTTTTGGTTTCAATAAAACATAACTTTAAAATCTGTCCTTTTACTTCCCCATACTGATGGGAAGTTACACCTATTAATTAGCAGTGGGCCAAGAAAATTGTCGGGTTCCATTGGACTTGGATAATTATTCATTAACCCTCTGTTCCAAATTTAACCCATGCTGACCCAAAATATGTATTTTTAAAATTAATAAATTCAGCTAAATAACTTTTATAATGCTATCCCCCAATAATCTTTTGTTATATTTCTTCTTTTAATATTGCCCCTCTATATACATTTAAATATAAAAAATCTTATAATATCAATTATATATATATAAAATAATTCTACAAATTTATTTAATAAAATTAAATTTATATTTATAATATAAAAAAATTGCTTCGGTTCGCACGGGTCTCTTACTAGTTTATACACAAAAAAACATAATAATGGAGATGTCTATTTCTTCTTAAAAAAAAAAAAAAACCCTACAATAACCTCTGAAAGCTAAATTAGTTCAAAAAATATTATATTCGACCACGTAAATAGGTTATGGTTATTACTCATCAAAACTCATCATTATTTAATACTACATGAAACGACTAATAATTAAAAAATCATACGAATAATTATACTTTAAAAAGTTTCATTTTAGCAATTAAATTAAATATTTATCGTTTCTAAAAATATATTCTCTTCATTGAAATTACCTCAATTTTTGCATCCCAAGTTCTGAACAAAATCAAATTCAATCCATAATTTCATCTTCTATTTTCTGCAGTTTCTATAACGCAACTGAGAAACCACGAACAGTAATACTATTTACATCGCAGAAACAACAATTTCACAATAATAAAAATAAAAATAAAGAAAAAAGTTATAAAATTATAAAATTTCTGATAGAATACGCCAAATCTGCTGTAAGAGAAAAAACAAAACACCTAAAATTTACAGGTGGGGTCGGGTCCAACGTCGCAAAAAACAAAAACATGATTCTAAATAAAAGCAAATGGAAGAAACAAAAAGGACAAAATTGGAAACTAATGGAATCGAAATCGATTCCTCCTAGGTCGAGAAGAAACAAAGGGAAGACTACGGAGGATGAGAGTGCGAAGCCGTGGAGGGATAGGGGCGGAACGGAACAACTGCTCTACCACCCTTGCCAGCAACGCCGTGTATTTCGTCAGTGCCTCCGCCATGAGAGCCACCAGTATCATCTTTCTCGTTCTCTGTTCGGTCACTGAAATTTAATAGGATTGGGTTTAATTTGAATCCGAATGGAATATAAGACCGTACGTTCAACATGTATGCAATTCTGTTTGGGATTTTCAATATTTATATTAATGCTAGACTTTTGACCGGATTCATTGTTTTTCTTCTTTTAATATAACAGAATATTTTTAACTAAATTTATATTGTTGTATACAATAGACGGGTTGGACAGGGTGCTATTTAGGAGTGTTCGCGGTGCGGTTTGGGCGGTTTTGACGAAAAAATCATCCGAACCGTAAGAGAAAAAATCGTGCGGTTTGGTTTGGTTCGGTTGGCTTTTAAAAAAATCCGAATCAAATCAAACCAACCTAATGCGGTTTGGTTCGGTGCGGTTGGTTCGGTTTTTTAGAAATATTTTATTGAACCATTCATATACATATAGATGATAACATAACTTTGTATTTAGACATCCATACACTATCAAATAACAACAAAACCCGTCATATATTTTGACAATAACTTTTTATTTAATATGTAAAAATTAAATTAGACAAAAGTGGAATAATAAACATAAAATAATAGTATAAAACAATATAAAAATTATTAGAATGAAACAAAAAAATAGAAGATACGAGAGATTAGAGAAGAAGATGTGCGATAAAGACGAAACTGAAATAGGGAACATTTGCATAAAAATGAGAAGGTGAAAAAGAAAGAATATAACAGAGTAGAGATTATAGAAAAAGAGGGAAGATGTATGTGGCAAAGAAGACGCGATAATGCTATTAGAGATTTGAGAAGATCGGGACTAAAATCATGTGTAAGGATGATAAAATTGTTCGTAATCATAAGGTTAAGGTATTATAGATTTAAGTTTGGGTTGGATGTGAGTTAAGTAAAAGTTAGGTTGTAACATAATACGGTTTGATTCGGTTTGGTTCGGTTTATAAAATACAAACCGCAAACCAAACCGAACCATGCGGTTTTGTTAAAAGATGACCCAAACTAATCCGTACCAAATGCGGTTTTTTGCGGTTTCGGTTTGGTTTGGTTTGGTTTGCAGTTTTCTATTGGGTTGGTTTGGTTTTGATCACCCCTAGTGCTATTGGACATGTCTTCTATCTTCCGTATAAAAAAAATTTATATTCAAATTCAAAGTCACGGGGACATCAATGTTCATATCTGTACTCAAAATCTTTGGTACCTCGTTTATCTGCAAAAGATAAATCATTAAATTAATTAATTATAAAATATTATTTAATTTTAAGTTTTTTAAACAATATTAATATTAAAAAAAATTATGGAAGTTATCGTTAAGTTAGGAAAATAAATAAACACATTTATTAAAATGTGTAATAGTTTAATAGTGATATATTTTTTAAAAATTAATAAATACATTTTTATATAATAATATAAATGACATTATATAAATATGTAGTGCGGGTGTGAAATAGGATGGGTAGTAAGTAAGGTACACGTGTCTGCATCAATACTCGCTTATTTTAACAGTAATTACTCGTGCTCGTACTCGTACACATTTTACGAGTTTTTATCTCGTCTGTTATAAGCAATTTTTTGTGAGTACCCTAGACCAAATTGTCATCCTTACAAACAAAACATTGATAATGACTAACTAAATATTTTTTTCAACTTGAAAAATTGGAAGATTATATCATAAGTTTACTTTTTGGTATAAATTTAGTCTTTTTGAATGTTTGATTAGTCTATTAGCCTGCTTAAAAAGTCTACACCATATGAATATATGGAGATAAGTCATTCAACTAATGTTTAAATATACTAGAGAATAAAAAATGCAATGAGACTAAGGGGCTGTTTGATTCTGTTTTCAAAAGCAGTTATTTAGTTTTTAAAAACTAAAAAATTAAAAACTTGCTTGGTTAATCAGTTTTCAAATTACAGTTTTGAAAATAGTTTTTAAAAAAATAGTTTTGAGAACAAAAAAACCAAAAGTGGTTTCAGCTGTTTTACTTTTCTATTTCAAAGTTTTCAAAATTTAAAAAACACGGAAAACATGTAATTTTTATTAATGGCATTTTAGTAATATTTTCTTTATTTGAAAGGTTATATAAAATGACGTGATACAATTAAATTAAAGAAACAAAATTATATTATTAAAAAAAATTGATCTACCAAAAAGAGAAAAACAATGAATTAAAGTTAACATTTTTTTATATCGTCAGTATAAAAATATCACCTAACAGAATATTACTTTGTAAATGTTTATTCAAATATGTATAAGCAACTAATATGAAAAGTATTTGATATATATATATATATATATATATATATATATATATATATATATATATATATATATATATATATATATATATATATATATATATATATATATATATATATATATACACTGTCAGTGTAAATTATTTTACACATTCAACCAATAAAAAATCAACAAAATGCCATGTCATTAAAAGTTTTTTAAAATAAAAGTGAGGTGTAATTGGATGCATGGTTGTGTCAGGACATGACTTTTAAAATAATTTTTTTGTTACATTTTACGATTTAATATTTTAAAACATATTTTAGAAATAAATTATCAAAAATAATTTTGTTATTTTTTGCTTAAATTTTTTTTGAAAAATATACTGTCAAACAAGTTTTCTTATTTTCTCTACTCTAAAACAATTTTCAAGAACTAGATTGCCAAACAATTTTTCTTCTATTTATTTTTCAAAAACAGTTTCTAAAAATAATTTTTAAAAGAGAATTTTAAAAACTAAAAACAAAAACTCATTCAAACAGGCCCTTAATGTTTGTTTTTATTAATTTATTTGAATTTACATAGTAGCATAAGTTTTATAAAAAAATCTAGGCGTTTTTTGCTTAAAATTTTAAAATAAATTTTAAAAGCACAATTATCAAACATATTTTCTTTTATTTTTTTCTTCAAAACTCTTTTCTAAAATTGATTTATAAAATAGTTTTTAAAAAATATAAAAATTAAGGGTATATTTGAATCTCTTCTGAATTTTAGTTTTTAAAATATATTTACAAATCTATTTTACAAAACTGTTTTTGAGAAAAAAGTCATTTGGTAATTCAATTTTTGTAAACTGTTTTAAAAATTAAGAACTGAAAAAATATATTTGGTAGTATAATTTGTAAAATCTGTTTTTTGAAATAGCAAGAAATAGCTTGTTTAATAATATATTTTTAAATATTTGTTTTATTATATTAAATAAAAATAAGTAAAAATAATTGTGATATAAATTTTTGGAATTATATAATTCAAATAATATAAATTTAAGTTCATTAGAAATATTTTATAATTAATAATAAAATATATAATTTATTTAGAAAAAACACTTGTATAGAAACGAATGTAATTTTATAAACAACCAATCACAATTTTTTTATAAAAATTACAATTCACTTTGAGTGTTGACTAATAGTATAATTCTACATTAATATTAGGTATGTTTAAAAGATTGAATAATATAATTGTTATATATGATTGATTAAATAGAAGAGTGAAGACCCATTTTGCTCCCTCACAAATATTACACGAGTCAAATTAGTCCCTCACAAAAAAATTGACCCAACTTAATCCTTTACAAAATTTAACCGGATCATATTAGTCCTTCTACTAATATTTTTCTCAAATCAATTTTTTCCTACTTCTAAATCGGTTCTTTTCATACTTTTAAACCGTGACTGGACTGACACGTTGGATTTTTTTATTTTTTAAATACCAAATTAACTTTTACTTTTAATTTCATTTTTAAACGGTTATCAATGAATAATATAAAAAAGCCAAAATTGTTTCTTATAAAGTAATTTTTAAACAAGTAATTTCCATGATTTCTACTAATATTAAAAAATTCTCTACATACATTTTTACCTATGAGGTCTCAAATCCAAGTCCCTCCAAGTTAAATGATTTTCACTTTCCAACTAGACAAATCAATTTCTATCGTTAATAAAGTGACTATCATTTACAACTAAAAAAATCAATTTCAATTGTGTCATACCCCAAATTTGCCCGCCATATTTCTAACAATCGAATTGTTTTAAACTGGAGTCTCATAATTTATAGTTTATATTTACTAACATTTTGACATTAATTTATTCGGCATATTCCAAAACATATAGCGTATTTTAAATTATTTGTAACAAATATTTACTTGCCCTTTATATCATTTCAAATGTCTTTATATTTCAAATAAATCAAATAGTACAATTGGTAAAGAGGTAAAACTTCCGAGCATAGGGTCACGAGTTCGATCCCTTCATATGAGTTTTAAATTTCATTACTTTTAGAATGTTAACCTTCTTTTACTATTTTAATTATTTTTAGTCCAATTTAATTACCTTTTTATTATACTTTATAAAAAAAAAAAAAGATATATCTATTATTAGCATTATTGTTCGGTTACTATTTCAAAGGAAAATAGTAAAACCAAATTTTAATGTTGTTTAAGTTTTGATTCTAGTTATGGTATTAGAAATTAGTATAGTTATTATAATTATTTTCTTAAAAAAAAGGAATGAGTCCATTAAAATGAGCTGCTATTATTTTGGATAGTTCCTATATTTTAGATTAAGTCAAATAAAATTAATAGTCAGTTTCAAATCCCCACATCCTTACATTGTCGTACTTTAAAATTTTGCCACTTTAGAAATCTTTTATTTTTTATTTTTTTTAGTATTATAATCATTTTAGATCTATTCAAATTTTGTTATTTTTTAGAATAATATCTTTTTATTATGGTAACCATTTTATATTTAATCCAATTTTGGCATTTTTTTTAATTCTAACGTCAGGTGTTATTATTAAATATTGGTTTAGTTATTATTTTGATTTGGTTAACATTACTTTTTATTTAAAAAAGTTATTAGTGTTATTATTTTCAATTACTATTTTTTCCTTTTAAAACTCAAATAATTTAATTCAAAATTTTGTTCTATATCTTTTTTTTTTAAATTTTGATTACTATTAGTAATATTATATTAGAAATTGGTATATATGAAATTATTTTATTTAAAAAAAGAAAAGAAAAAAGAATCACTCAATTGTTACTATTTTCATGCTTCATACATCTTCATCGAACCTTTACCCGTGACAAAACCAACGGAATCCAAAGTCACGATTTTTCAGAAATCTCAGAAAATTAAAACGTTTTTTTTTTCAATTATAGGAGATCCTCACCAAGTCAATTACAGAAAATCCAATCTTTCCTTTCCAAATTTAAAAAAAAAAACAGAGACAAAGAGATTAATACTAAAGAATCTCATGAATCTCAAGAACGGTTACAAAGCAATAAATTAAAATTATTCAATTCAAATCCCTAAACTTACAGTAAAATCCGAATCAAATACCTAATAATGGAGACTGAATCAAAAACGAATCTGAATCATGAACAAGCTCAAATATCTAATTTCCTAATTCAAAATTCTAATTACAAACCAAATCGAAATCAATTTAATTTCATAAGAACAAATTCAATAATTTCCTAATCTATACAATTCCTAAAATCTATAAATTGAACCCTATTTCTAATTCAGAAGGGAAGAAAAAAATCACATAGAAAAAAAGGACCGAAAAATGAACCGAGTAAAAATCACTGAAAAAATTCAGAAGAAGGAGTAGAAGAATCTCGAGTGAACTCTAAATCTAAAGCTTCAAAGAAGCCCTCCGCCGTTTACGATTTGGGTTTCACATCTGAAACCCCAAATCGCTGCCGCACCGCCCTCTTGCTCAGCCGCGCCACTTTCACCTTGTCTCTGCACCTGAAAATCGAACAGGGAAAGCTCAGGAAAACTCGGAAACCGGAAGAATTCGTATGAAGAATCGCAACAAAAGGTAAATCGATAAACCACTTAGTTTTGCGAGGTTATGATTCACATGTTGAATGTTGTTAATTGCATGCTTGTGATTTGATTTTGGGGTTAGGGGATGATCCAAGTTTTCTGGGTTTTGGATTCATGGATGTTGTTGTTGTTTTTGTGTGGAACAAAGAGACAGAGGCAAGAGGGGGGAGGAAGATCGTTTATAAAGAGAGAGAAAGGAAAACGTTGGATTGGAAAATGAAATAAAATTGGAAAAAACATAATTAAATGATTCTCCATCTTTCCTTACTGTTATTAAATAACGTGCACCTATTTTACATTAAATCACAGCCATCCATTTAAATTACTTTAGATCAATGGCCCCGAGGCTAGACCTTGGGAGCCGTTTGATTAAATCAACGTATTAAATTATGCAAGCGTATTATAACCTCCCTGGTCCAGTCCACACTGGATCCAGCGGATATTCACTAATTAGTAACGGGCCTAGCCCAATGAGTTCTACACCCCATTTTCACTCTTTTTTACAAAAGCAGTGAAAAATACACCTCTCATAGCTTATTGGGTTTAGATTTACATCTGCACCTAATTATCTTTTCTAATACACCTCCAATTTTAGTTTAACACCACTGTGTCTTTTAATTAATTAAATTACTAAACTTATTCATTATAAATTTCTATTTTTTTTTTCAATACATAATATATAGTTATTTAATATATTTTATAAAAAATCACCAATTTGGATATAGTTGTATTTTAGGATAAATCTCTTATTTTATTAACTTTCAAATATTTTTCTTAACACATATATTCACTAAATTTTAATTTATTTGTCATAAACATATTTAATCAAAATCTCAAACCTTTTACTAATACCAAATCAATATTAATTTCATAAAAAAGGATTGTACTATTGTCTTTTTTACTAAACTTCGAACTACGCCCACAATTACCTTATTTTCTAAACCTGACGAAATTCAAAGGAGAATCTGAAAGTAATTATACAATCCTATAAAAAACACAAACCAAAACCCGAACTACGAATTGGGACTCTGATTCTCCATAAGGAGATACGTAGGCATTCAATCAAAAATTGAAGCGAGTCCCCTAATAAATAAATAAATCCCGTTTCTTTTATAAATATGAAAATAATGCTTTTGAAACCTTAAAAAACCTAGATCTATAGGGGGTCCCCTTGAGTACAAGGGAAATAAGGGGTGCCTAACACCTTCCCTTTATTTAATAAACTCGCGAACTTAGAATCTCTAAAAATATAGGGTTATCCATTTAATTCCCTTCCCTTAAGATAAAAATAATGGTGGCGACTCGAAAAATTTTAAGCCGGTTGCTACAAATTGTTAGTAAAGTGACTATTATTTACAACAAGATAAATTAATTTTTATTTTTAATAAAGTGACTATCGTTTACAACTAGACAAATCAATTTCTATTGTTAGTAAAGTGACTATCATTTACAACTAGATAAATCAATTTCTATTGTTAATAAAGTGATTATCATTTACAATTAGACAAATCAATTTCTACATTTAGGAAAGTGACTATCAATAACCACTAGACAAATCAATTTCTATTGTTAGTAAAGTGACTATCATTTATAAATAGACAAATCAATTTCTATTGTATTAAATTGACTGTCACTTAATCTGAAGAGACTTAGCTTCGAGACCATATTGATACAAATTTTCTATTTTTTATTTTAAATTTAGAATTGTTTAAGATTAACCACATGGGCCTGAGTTCAACTCCTAATAAGAAACAAATTTGACTTTTTTTATATTATTAATTTATAATTGTTTAAAAATAAAATTAAAAATAAAAATCAATTTAGTATTTAAAAAATGAAAAATAAATAAAATCCAATGTGGCAGTCCAATCACGGTTTAAAACTAGGAAATTTGTGGCCATTTTTCTCCATGATCCCAAAAGAGTTTGAGAAAACTTTTAACAAGGGACTTGAAGTATGTAGTAAGGGCTTTCCAAAGAGATCAATAGCATTAAATTTCATGGCTTGATCTAGGAGATATGATTTTGTCAATATGGCTCCCCTCTAACTTGTTCAAGGCACCAAACTCAGAAGATTACACTCTCTTTTGAGCTATGGTCCATGTGTTCTAAGAATTATCCAAGTTCCATGCCATTTGTGTACAAAAGTCACCACTTCTATTTTAGAAAAGCATTGCTTTATGCTAAGTCAACTTGTCTTGAGCCTCTCCCATGTCTCCTCTGCAGCAAAAGTAAGTTAAACACCACAAGCAAACCTCTAATGTTCAGAACAAAGTCATACAAGCATGCTTGAAGCCTTGTACCTTCCATTGAAACCATAACTTTCACATTTCTTCATAAACAAGCAAAAGGGTACAACTATCACATGGGAGCTCAAATTTTTGAGATTCCTTCACCCACAAACCCTAATTTATGCCTATAAATAGATAGCATTGCTCTTGGCATCAAACACACAAGAAATCCCAAAGTCATTCTTCATTACAAAATCCTTTTTTTGTGTCATTTGCATTTTCATAGCAATTTTTAGTTAGAGAAGTTCTAGGTGAAAACCAACCTTTCTAACATCTTCCATACATCATTTGGAAGCTGTTGATCATCTCCAAACACTTCCCAAACACCCCTAGCCAAAAATCACTCTCATACCTCCATTAAAGAGCCAAAGAGAGCCTTAACCTTCCAAAATACAAACCAAACACAAACCTACCAAACTTTAAGAGGTAGAACTCAAACTTTGAACTCTCTTGTTTGAGCATCATTCTTAAAAAAGCTTAACACTATTCCATTCATAAAACCTAGATCTATAGGGGGTCCCCTTGAGTACAAGGGAAATAAGGGGTGCCTAACACCTTCCCTTTATTTAATAAACTCGCGAACTTAGAATCTCTAAAAATATAGGGTTATCCATTTAATTCCCTTCCCTTAAGATAAAAATAATGGTGGCGACTCGAAAAATTTTAAGCCGGTTGCTACAGCTGGCGACTCTGCTGGGGACAAATAAAATAGAGTATTCCCTACCTTTAGGTCTAGGTTTTCTGTTGGGGTTTTTATTATTTTTTTCGTTTATTTTTCATATTGTGTTTTATTTATTATATTGTTTTATTTGTTATTTTGTTTGTTTTTCATATATATATATTTTGTTGGTGGGATCATATTTCGAATAAAGTGAGAAACATTAAGAGAAGGATTGTCAATTGGCCAAAGGGGTTTAACATCCCTACGAGTCTTTGCGACAACTTCGCCTAGAGTCGGTCAAATTCCGAGAAATGTCTCAAGAGGGCTCGCCTCTCTTAGAGTCAGGACTTTGGATTTGACCAATGACTCTTTGTACCAAAAATAAAACATCATGGTGAGACCTTTACGACCTATGAGATAAGTCTCGGTCTACAAAGAGGCTCCGCTTAAGGGAGGCCACGGTGCCTTTCCCTTTAGCGTCATTCATGATACCCTTAGCAAAGCCACCCTGAGTGGAGAGGGTAGAATATCCTTAGAGCGAACTTATGAACCTGCCTATTAAGGATACCATTATCACCATCTCACCACCGAGTTACATTATCATACATGCATGCATTTAAATTTTAAAATATTCATTTTTTTATGTCTTATTCACAGGAATTCTTCAAAAAATATATATATAAAAAAAAAGAAGAAAGGTTTTGGCGAGCATAAAAAAAAATGAATCAAGAAAAGAAACCGACTATCCATATCAGTGTCATGTTTCCAGATTTGACAAAGATGGAGCAAATTAGGAAGGAATTACCCAACAAGTCCATGAAGAGCTTTGTTCGTAAATACGGAAAAATCCTTGACTTACTTAGTGAGAATGTGAAAATAGATGCTATTACTGCCCTTATCCAGTTTTATGATGTGCCATTGAGATGTTTTACTTTTCAAAACTTTCAACTAGCGCCTACATTGGAAGAATTTGATAGGATTTTGGGATTCTCCAAAATCAAAGAGGATGTCTATGTGGGAATTGGTCAAACTACTAAGGTTGAGGATTTAGCTAAGGCATTGGGAATATCGTATTCTGATTTTGTGCCTAATTATAAAGCAAAGGGAAAAGTTCAAGGAGTAAAAGGACAATATTTGGAAGATATGGCTATCGCCTTTGCAAAAAAACAAGAATGGGAGGCTTGTGAGGATTGCTTGGCGTTGTTGATTTTTGGATTGGTTCTGTTTCCAAATGATGCTGATTATGTTGACCCCGCCGCCATCAACGTATTTTGGGCTGTAAAAGTGTTGAACGTAGATCCTACTCCAACTTTGTTGGCTGACGTGTATTATGCCATCAATGCACGTTATGAAAAAGGAAGAGGGGCACAACGCTGTTGCATTCCTTTGTTATTTTCTTGGTTCATGTCTCATCTTTATAAGGATGATTATTTGATTCCGAACTTGGATAAACATGGATGGGCTCAAAAATTGAGGGCTCTTAATGCTGACTTTATACTGTGGTATGCTAGAAGGTTGGATATCAGAAAAGTTGCTTATAAATGTGGAACATTTCCTAATATACCGTTGATTGGAACAAGAGGGTGTATCAACTATAACCCCTCTTTGGCTTTACGTCAACTTGGGCATCCTTTAGAAGATAAACCTTCCGAAGAAGAGTTGAAACAGTTGTTGCTTCATGACATGGGTAAAAAGAATCCAAAGCTACTTCAGAGTATCATTCGAGCTTGGGGCAAAGTGCATAAAAAAGAGTATAGTAAGAACAACGCTGTGGCCAGAGAAGGCTATACTCAGTGGGTTATAAATAGGGTCCAAATCAACAAGTTACCATTTGATATTGATCCGGAGTATAAGTCAGATGTACCGGATCCGCTTCCTATGTCAGTGGAAGAAGTGGAAGAACTAAAGGCCTCCCTTGAAAAAGCTCAGAGAGAAAAAGAAGGGCTAGAGCATGATCTCTATGACCTTAATTACGAGAAAAATCAACTAAAATACGAGCTTAAGAAGAAAGAAGAACAGATTCAAAAAAATAACGAGCAGGTGGACAAAGAGAGGCTCAAAAGGAAGCGGGCAACTGATGGATTCATAAGTGCAAACTTTAACCTCGATTCCCACAATCAACAAATAAAAGATGCTAATCTGGAGAATGAAAGACTAAGGGGTTGGTATACCCAAGCATTAAAAGACAAGAGGACAATTGAAATAGATCTAGAAGCACAAATCCAAGAGTTGGTTGGCAAAGCTCGAGAGCAAGAGAAAAAAATCCAAGACCTCACCACTAGACTTCGCGAAAGCCAAGAATCTGAGATGGGGGAACAAGTCTATAGAATGGAAATTGAAGGGAGTCTTACCCAACAAATGAAAAATAATGAAGAAGTGGTTCAAGAATTAGAAGACTTCCGAAAAGAATTCTATGCGCTAGTAGACCAATATGAAACGATAAGGGCTGAAAAAGAATATTGGGAAGGACAATATGAGATCATGGCCCGAGCTGGGGAGGATAATAGAATCATAATCCCGACTCTTTACCAGGATTACATGATGTATAAGGACAGGCATGAAAAGCTCGCCTTCTTGGCGAACAACCTCATCGATGATATCCCAAGAAGTTTGAAAGAAGCTGAAGCTACAATGATCCTTCTTCCAAAAGAAGTCGAAAATTTCCTCAAGCTTTGTAGAGAGATGGTTGACAATTTTAGGGCGGAAATTCATAAACGTCGTTAAGAGTTTTTAGTTTCTCTTTTTTATTTCGTATTCTGCAATTTGCTTAAGTTTTTCCTATTCATTAATTTGTTTCTGCTTTTCACATTCAGTATTTGTTTTGGTTGTATTCCCGATTGGAGAATTATTATGTTCTTCTTCATTCAATAAAAAGTACTTTTGTTTCAATATATTATGTTCTTGAGATGCTCACCATAAAAAATGAGAACCTAAAAAAAAAAGTGTAAAGAATGATTCCTGTGGATAAGACAATAAATGAATAAAAATTTATTTTTAGCATGCATATGCATTTCAAAAATCTTTTTCAAAAAAAAAAAGAAGAGGGTATATTTCCTCGATTGGATCATTACACTAATAAAGAGGAAATCACCACGTCAACTCCGTCTCCTCAAAAAAGTTAGAAAGTGTATATTGTGGGGGGATATCCCCACTACCTACGTTAAGGAGGTCAAGACTACAAAGATCACCTCCAATAAATCCAAAATCCTGTCATCATCAACAACAAGGGGCACAACGCGTCATCGTTGTGTATACGATTCTTGCTCCTATAAAATGAAATCACTTGGAGGCCTTAGCCAAAAGCAAAATGATGACGGAACCCAAACAAGATGCACGAGGAGATTAATCATTCAAAATATGCCAAGTGTCAAAAGATAATACAAAAGATTTGACCAAAGCACTTTCAAAGATCTCAAGCATATCGTCGCTCTCGAAGCCCTGTGTCTCAACATACATTGGTGTAAATCCTTAAGTTCCAACCACGAAATCAAAAATATCATTGTTTTCTGGAGTAATCACAAGTACAATCTCAAGAGCATCTTTAGGTTGATACAATTGATTCCACGAAGGAGATTCATAATCAAGGCTCCACACTTTTGAACAAAGGTGGGCGCGTCCACATACTAAAGGCGTTGATTGACAATGGGGCATCTCTAAATACGATGTCTAAGCTCACCTTAATGAGGCATAACATGGAGGCTAAGCACCACAAACTTGGATAGTGTTAAAGGTTCCCCATCTCAAGAAGTGGACCTTATAACAAAGACATGGTCACTTATATCCTACGTTACTGTTGAGACAGGTTATTACGTTGGCATACCAAGGATACACAGGGGCAGTCACCACCAACTCCAAGTCAAAAGATACAAAGCATAGTCGAGATAACAATGATCATTGCTAGCCGAGGGTAACATCTTCGTGAAACCTAATGCCATACCAGTCTCGACAATCTAGAGACATGTGTTGCTATTACTCGCAACTAGTGGAGAATGGGAAATCAGAAACTGTCAAAGAATCTAGGGGAAAAAGGAAAATGGGGCAAGTTTTTAAACATCCCATATGATAAAAACAAGCATGGTATACACTACCGCATCCATAAAGGTAGTACAACTACAAAGATCGAATAAAGCAGTTTCCGATTATCCACAAGGTTCTCATACTACCCAGTTCAAGCGCAGCTATCCAGCGTTGCTTGATAATAAATGGGTATACAGTCTCGTCATCAAAAGTGCTCAAAATGAAGAAACTCAACAAATTGGATTACCGTGGAAATCCCAGAGATCTATTTCTTTTTAAAGCATTTTTGTTGATTTCAAATCCCTATGCTTTGCCCAAAGCTTAGTGGTAACTCATAAGGGCACCCACGTTGTTTTAAAACATTGTTTATTCTTAATAAAAGTCGTGTTTGTATTCAATTTAAGATCATTTTTTCTTTCAGTCCCTTTCTTTTCAAAATAGCAATATTTTTATACACACTTCTCATTTAATAAAATAAACAAATGTTATATCTTCTCCTAAATCAATTGGTAACAATGCTGCTATCGTCCTGTATGACTGTGATCCTCTGATTAACCAAGCCGTAGGGGATGGTGAGGAAGATTGTGAACTCCTTGAAGAGTTAGCTAACACATGAGTCAAAGACAATACAACCACACCAAGAAGCGATCGGGGGAGTCAACCTTAGCACTAAGGAAAACAAGAAGGAGGTTAAAATAGAGGTTCTTTGGATAAGGATAAATGTCTGCGCAAATGTACAAACATGTTTCAGTTGGTTATATCAAAACATGCCATGCCCTGACCCTAGTACTGGGGCAAACAAAACTGACACCCGAAGAAGATTGCCCACTAATTACACAAAGCTTAACAGAATCAAACATTACATTCAAGGTTCATGGAGAAGTCTCACAATTCAACACAAGTCTTCTAGTAGTTACAAAATATCCACAACAAATTACAAATATCAAAGGAAGACGACCAAGTCTGTATACGTGGGGATTATCGAAACTTTAAAACAATATGATTGTCTATTACCTCGCATCAAAGTACGGGTAGATGGCACATCCCGATACCCTATGTTCTCACTCATGGATATAATCAAATCAAGAATGACGATGAAGACATGAAGACGACTTCTTCTACAAATCCTTGGGGCACGGTTTGGTATAACATAATACACTGCAGAAAATGGGGGCAACCATGGTTCTCTTTATTGGCATAAACCAGTACTCAAGAAAATTCAATCACCACGAGTACTCACAAAAATTGAGCTTGGAGAATCCAAATTGGCGCAGGCACAACTCGATCAAAGGCGAAAATCATCAAAAGGAAACACTTAGTTATCTTATGTCAGGGGCAATTATATCAAGAACAATGGGAAAAAACCTTTTACAAAAGAACCCTCGAATACAAAAGATAACTTGATGTTGGATAAGACTTCACTACCTCGACTCGATACGCACGGAAGAATAAAGGCTCAACTACGAAAGCCTTATCATACCAAGAAGACCTTCCTTTAGGGAGCTTCAACACTAACAACAACGAACGGTGGAGATTGGATATATCAACTAAACTCGTACGCAGTCAAAAGAAAAATTATGCATAAAATATACAAGCTCGCTAGGTTGAAAACTCGAAAGAGCAACCTAGGCAAAAATGAGCGCCCCGATGGATCGAAAACCCGCAAAGGGCGGTTCAGGCAAAAACTAGGGGCACAAAAAAAAATATATACACAACTATCCCGGTGGATTGAAAACCCGTAAAGGGCGATCCAGGCAAAAATAAGGGATTTTATTTCAAATGACAAAAACAAACAAAGCAAAAGAACTGTGATCCGAGGACTCTTTCCCCAACAGTAACTGATGAAGGGAGGAATCAAGCCAATCATTATCCTTCAAAAGCGAAGTATCTGAGATATCATAGACATAAGGAGTATAGCAATGTTGAAACCCAATTGCGTTGCCATCCTTATTTTTGTCGTTTTTGTAATTACCTCTTTCAAGGGATTGCATCTTAAAACAATTGCCTATTTATAGGCCCCATTCTTAACAAAATTCAATTTTCTATAAATTCGTACTTGGTGCATTTCTAGTTTCTCTAATTCATTATCACTACTGCTTGTTTATAAATACAACGATTATTTTTATAAAGGATGCATTAAAACTACGTGGACATAAATAATCAAAAGTGTTGAAAACGGTAAAGGTGTTTTAAATCGAAAGAAAATCAATGGGAAATCCATGGTTCCCAATACGCATTTAACACTTCATTGGAGCACACGAGTATTCAAAATTTACTCAGGTTTCACAAGGATGGCCAACATATAAAATTTCAAAAGCACCACTACGAGACAACGTACGAAGAGCAATTTTTTTCAAAATCAATCTCAAGACAACAAGGGGCAAGATTCCAAGATCAGCATTCAAAAGGATAATTCTCGATTCCAATATCAGCTTCTCAAAAAAAAGTGAACAATTTCGAGACGGAACATTCAAAGGTAAATTTCAAAGAGAAATTTCAAAATAGCCAATTTCAAGTCAAGCTTAAGTACATATTCAAGTACCCAATCATCTAATTGATGATTCTCGGTAGCCTTACCGATGTTATTTCAAAACCCAGTCCCGTCTGGTATGATTTTTCAAATCAACTTCAAAAGGAACAAATTCAAAATGTTCAACTACGAATCAAACAGGAGAGCACAAGCGAAGTTCGAAATCAGACATGCACATTTCCTCTGAACAAAAGATCTAATGATCCAACGAGGACATTTTACACAACTGCAAAATATTTATAAACACTTGGTGCATTTGCATGACATATCATAAGCATCATACTGCGAATAATCTCGAGGCCTATCCCTCAACCAAGACACTTACAAAATTTCAATATCCAAGCTTAACAAAGTTCAGTTATACTATTACAAATATCAAGACTAGGTTGAGAACAGACACAACTGTCACAAACCAGTTACACTAGACAGCATATCTGCGATCTAGTTGTTCAACTATCAATTCGAACTCCAAACCCACATTATCTACCCCCTAGGTTGTGGTAGAAATGTCTTATCTGCGATAACTCACTATATTAGTCCCACTCCAGGCGTTAGTAAGTTCAAAAACCTGTTTTATCTATCCCCTAGGTTGTGATAGGTATATGAATCTGCGATACAGTTCACAGCGGTAATGAACTATCAGCTATGTTTACCCCCTAGGAAGTGGTAAATCCAGAATCTACGATAACTCGCTGTGTTAGTCTCCAAGCAATAGTGAGTTCTTCCCTTTTGTTATCTACCCTCTAGGTCGTGGCAGATAAACAAAAATCTACGATATGATTTATTGGGCAGCAATGAATTATTTAAAATGGCATTATTTATGCTCTAGGTTGCGATAAATGTGCGAGATCTATGTTTTTCCTTCTTATCACTTGGTGAGAACAATTTGGGGAACATTTGGTGCAAACTCTTAGTGAGAACAATTTGGGGAACATTTGGTGCAAACATTTGGTGAGAAAGTTTACCAGTTAGCATAGGCATGATTATCTGCAGTCATTTTACTATCTAATTGTGGTTAAACGCAAATACTTGGTGAGAACAATTTGGGGAACATTTGGTGCAAATTCTTGGTGAGAACAATTTGGGGAACATTTGGTGCAAACATTTGGTGAGAAAGTTTACCAGTTAGCATAGGCATGATTATCTACAGTCATTTTACTATCTAATTGTGGTTAAACGCAAATACTTGGTGAGAACAATTTGGGGAACATTTGGTGCAAATTCTTGGTGAGAACAATCTGGGGAACATTTGGTGCAAACATTTTGTGTGAATCATTTGGGGAACATTTGAGGCAAACATGTGATGTGAACAACTTGGGGAACATTTGGTGCAAACATTTTGGTGAGAACGTTTACGAGTTAGCATAGGTATGATTATCTACAATCATTATACTGTCTAATCTTGGTTAAACACAAACTTTATCTATCCTCTAGGTCGTGATAGATAAAGAATAGATTGGCGACTACTTGCTCTCTAGGTCGTGGCAAGTCAAGTCTCCATCTTTCTCAAGCTCTACTAGGATCAAAATCTTAAAAGAGTTGGGACCTGTTATTTCTTATTCTCTAGGTTGTGATAAGATATAAAGGAGTTCAAGATAGTTCGCTGAGCAGCAGTGGGTTATCTGATCTATGTTACTTATCCTCTAGGTTGTGGTAAGTGCATAGTGACTACGATAGAGTTCGTTGTGTCAGTCCATAAACGACAACGAACTATCCAAACATGTCTTATTCGTTCTCTAGGTCGTGACGAATACGCAAAATCTACCACACAAATCTGCTATGTTAGTCCCGAGGCTTTAGTAGATCATCCTTTCCAGCTTCTGGTCAAATTTTTGGGGTCTTCCGGTATTTAATAATTCTTCGATCCGAACGCGCGAGAACTCTGTATTCTCGCGCCCTTCGATCGAACAATATTAAATAGGGGCATCTGTCATACCCCAAATTTGCCCGCCATATTTCTAACAATCGAATTGTTTTAAACTGGAGTCTCATAATTTATAGTTTATATTTACTAACATTTTGACATTAATTTATTCGGCATATTCCAAAACATATAGCGTATTTTAAATTATTTGTAACAAATATTTACTTGCCCTTTATATCATTTCAAATGTCTTTATATTTCAAATAAATCAAATAGTACAATTGGTAAGAGGTAAAACTTCCGAGCATAGGGTCACGAGTTCGATCCCTTCATATGAGTTTTAAATTTCATTACTTTTAGAATGTTAACCTTCTTTTACTATTTTAATTATTTTTAGTCCAATTTAATTACCTTTTTATTATACTTTATAAAAAAAAAAAAAGATATATCTATTATTAGCATTATTGTTCGGTTACTATTTCAAAGGAAAATAGTAAAACCAAATTTTAATGTTGTTTAAGTTTTGATTCTAGTTATGGTATTAGAAATTAGTATAGTTATTATAATTATTTTCTTAAAAAAAAGGAATGAGTCCATTAAAATGAGCTGCTATTATTTTGGATAGTTCCTATATTTTAGATTAAGTCAAATAAAATTAATAGTCAGTTTCAAATCCCCACATCCTTACATTGTCGTACTTTAAAATTTTGCCACTTTAGAAATCTTTTATTTTTTATTTTTTTTAGTATTATAATCATTTTAGATCTATTCAAATTTTGTTATTTTTTAGAATAATATCTTTTTATTATGGTAACCATTTTATATTTAATCCAATTTTGGCATTTTTTTTAATTCTAACGTCAGGTGTTATTATTAAATATTGGTTTAGTTATTATTTTGATTTGGTTAACATTACTTTTTATTTAAAAAAGTTATTAGTGTTATTATTTTCAATTACTATTTTTTCCTTTTAAAACTCAAATAATTTAATTCAAAATTTTGTTCTATATCTTTTTTTTTTAAATTTTGATTACTATTAGTAATATTATATTAGAAATTGGTATATATGAAATTATTTTATTTAAAAAAAGAAAAGAAAAAAGAATCACTCAATTGTTACTATTTTCATGCTTCATACATCTTCATCGAACCTTTACCCGTGACAAAACCAACGGAATCCAAAGTCACGATTTTTCAGAAATCTCAGAAAATTAAAACGTTTTTTTTTTCAATTATAGGAGATCCTCACCAAGTCAATTACAGAAAATCCAATCTTTCCTTTCCAAATTTAAAAAAAAAAACAGAGACAAAGAGATTAATACTAAAGAATCTCATGAATCTCAAGAACGGTTACAAAGCAATAAATTAAAATTATTCAATTCAAATCCCTAAACTTACAGTAAAATCCGAATCAAATACCTAATAATGGAGACTGAATCAAAAACGAATCTGAATCATGAACAAGCTCAAATATCTAATTTCCTAATTCAAAATTCTAATTACAAACCAAATCGAAATCAATTTAATTTCATAAGAACAAATTCAATAATTTCCTAATCTATACAATTCCTAAAATCTATAAATTGAACCCTATTTCTAATTCAGAAGGGAAGAAAAAAATCACATAGAAAAAAAGGACCGAAAAATGAACCGAGTAAAAATCACTGAAAAAATTCAGAAGAAGGAGTAGAAGAATCTCGAGTGAACTCTAAATCTAAAGCTTCAAAGAAGCCCTCCGCCGTTTACGATTTGGGTTTCACATCTGAAACCCCAAATCGCTGCCGCACCGCCCTCTTGCTCAGCCGCGCCACTTTCACCTTGTCTCTGCACCTGAAAATCGAACAGGGAAAGCTCAGGAAAACTCGGAAACCGGAAGAATTCGTATGAAGAATCGCAACAAAAGGTAAATCGATAAACCACTTAGTTTTGCGAGGTTATGATTCACATGTTGAATGTTGTTAATTGCATGCTTGTGATTTGATTTTGGGGTTAGGGGATGATCCAAGTTTTCTGGGTTTTGGATTCATGGATGTTGTTGTTGTTTTTGTGTGGAACAAAGAGACAGAGGCAAGAGGGGGGAGGAAGATCGTTTATAAAGAGAGAGAAAGGAAAACGTTGGATTGGAAAATGAAATAAAATTGGAAAAAACATAATTAAATGATTCTCCATCTTTCCTTACTGTTATTAAATAACGTGCACCTATTTTACATTAAATCACAGCCATCCATTTAAATTACTTTAGATCAATGGCCCCGAGGCTAGACCTTGGGAGCCGTTTGATTAAATCAACGTATTAAATTATGCAAGCGTATTATAACCTCCCTGGTCCAGTCCACACTGGATCCAGCGGATATTCACTAATTAGTAACGGGCCTAGCCCAATGAGTTCTACACCCCATTTTCACTCTTTTTTACAAAAGCAGTGAAAAATACACCTCTCATAGCTTATTGGGTTTAGATTTACATCTGCACCTAATTATCTTTTCTAATACACCTCCAATTTTAGTTTAACACCACTGTGTCTTTTAATTAATTAAATTACTAAACTTATTCATTATAAATTTCTATTTTTTTTTTCAATACATAATATATAGTTATTTAATATATTTTATAAAAAATCACCAATTTGGATATAGTTGTATTTTAGGATAAATCTCTTATTTTATTAACTTTCAAATATTTTTCTTAACACATATATTCACTAAATTTTAATTTATTTGTCATAAACATATTTAATCAAAATCTCAAACCTTTTACTAATACCAAATCAATATTAATTTCATAAAAAAGGATTGTACTATTGTCTTTTTTACTAAACTTCGAACTACGCCCACAATTACCTTATTTTCTAAACCTGACGAAATTCAAAGGAGAATCTGAAAGTAATTATACAATCCTATAAAAAACACAAACCAAAACCCGAACTACGAATTGGGACTCTGATTCTCCATAAGGAGATACGTAGGCATTCAATCAAAAATTGAAGCGAGTCCCCTAATAAATAAATAAATCCCGTTTCTTTTATAAATATGAAAATAATGCTTTTGAAACCTTAAAAAACCTAGATCTATAGGGGGTCCCCTTGAGTACAAGGGAAATAAGGGGTGCCTAACACCTTCCCTTTATTTAATAAACTCGCGAACTTAGAATCTCTAAAAATATAGGGTTATCCATTTAATTCCCTTCCCTTAAGATAAAAATAATGGTGGCGACTCGAAAAATTTTAAGCCGGTTGCTACAAATTGTTAGTAAAGTGACTATTATTTACAACAAGATAAATTAATTTTTATTTTTAATAAAGTGACTATCGTTTACAACTAGACAAATCAATTTCTATTGTTAGTAAAGTGACTATCATTTACAACTAGATAAATCAATTTCTATTGTTAATAAAGTGATTATCATTTACAATTAGACAAATCAATTTCTACATTTAGGAAAGTGACTATCAATAACCACTAGACAAATCAATTTCTATTGTTAGTAAAGTGACTATCATTTATAAATAGACAAATCAATTTCTATTGTATTAAATTGACTGTCACTTAATCTGAAGAGACTTAGCTTCGAGACCATATTGATACAAATTTTCTATTTTTTATTTTAAATTTAGAATTGTTTAAGATTAACCACATGGGCCTGAGTTCAACTCCTAATAAGAAACAAATTTGACTTTTTTTATATTATTAATTTATAATTGTTTAAAAATAAAATTAAAAATAAAAATCAATTTAGTATTTAAAAAATGAAAAATAAATAAAATCCAATGTGGCAGTCCAATCACGGTTTAAAACTAGGAAATTTGTGGCCATTTTTCTCCATGATCCCAAAAGAGTTTGAGAAAACTTTTAACAAGGGACTTGAAGTATGTAGTAAGGGCTTTCCAAAGAGATCAATAGCATTAAATTTCATGGCTTGATCTAGGAGATATGATTTTGTCAATATGGCTCCCCTCTAACTTGTTCAAGGCACCAAACTCAGAAGATTACACTCTCTTTTGAGCTATGGTCCATGTGTTCTAAGAATTATCCAAGTTCCATGCCATTTGTGTACAAAAGTCACCACTTCTATTTTAGAAAAGCATTGCTTTATGCTAAGTCAACTTGTCTTGAGCCTCTCCCATGTCTCCTCTGCAGCAAAAGTAAGTTAAACACCACAAGCAAACCTCTAATGTTCAGAACAAAGTCATACAAGCATGCTTGAAGCCTTGTACCTTCCATTGAAACCATAACTTTCACATTTCTTCATAAACAAGCAAAAGGGTACAACTATCACATGGGAGCTCAAATTTTTGAGATTCCTTCACCCACAAACCCTAATTTATGCCTATAAATAGATAGCATTGCTCTTGGCATCAAACACACAAGAAATCCCAAAGTCATTCTTCATTACAAAATCCTTTTTTTGTGTCATTTGCATTTTCATAGCAATTTTTAGTTAGAGAAGTTCTAGGTGAAAACCAACCTTTCTAACATCTTCCATACATCATTTGGAAGCTGTTGATCATCTCCAAACACTTCCCAAACACCCCTAGCCAAAAATCACTCTCATACCTCCATTAAAGAGCCAAAGAGAGCCTTAACCTTCCAAAATACAAACCAAACACAAACCTACCAAACTTTAAGAGGTAGAACTCAAACTTTGAACTCTCTTGTTTGAGCATCATTCTTAAAAAAGCTTAACACTATTCCATTCATAAAAATGTAGGGAACAATAGCCCTAAGGTTTTAGGGCTTGATTTCACGTTTTAAGAGTTTAATTTAAAAAGTAAGTTTTAGGGTTCATATGGTTTTGTCAGAAATTGATGTGTTTTTAATTTGAATTAATTCTTGAAAGATGCATGGTTGAAATCGTGACAAAATTCTGAGCAATCTAGTATCTTACATTTTTTTTTAATTTGATGAAGATTTGAGAAAGTTCAAAAATCAGTCATGGTTGTTGTTCTTGTTGCTTCACGAAGAAGATGAAGATGGCCTTCGCGCCATTCTTCAATTTAAAAAACAAGTTTCAAATATAATAAAATGGAAGAGTTTCTTAAATGACTACATCGTTTCAGTACACTTGGTTACCAGCGCGCCCTTAGTCCTCTTCCCCCCAGTGCGTGGGTTCGAACCCCACCTTTTGCAAGAAATCTTATTTTTTGTGTTTTTTTTCATTTATGAACTGGTTTTGATATCTCACAACGTGAGTGCACTTCCTGACTGGGCCAAGCGCTTGGCCCTGTAGTATTTGTTTTGAGAGTTGAAGCAAGGTGCATGGGTTCAAGTCTTTTAAGGGCCAAACCTACCTTTTTAACACTAATTTATTTCAAGTTTTTCTCCAAATTTGAAAAATCATTAAAAATAGGAAAATTAACTTTTTTAATTTGTTCTTTTTTATGTAGTTTATTTAACTTGTGTATTTTCTTATCATGCTTAAAAAAAACTCAAAAATATTTGTTATTTCATCATTTAAAATTTAATCAAAATATGTCTTTTTATGTATTAAAAAATCCACCAAAAATCCTTTTATTTTGAATATCTCTTCAAAGTAGCTTTGTATATTTTTGTGAATATTTAGGGCTAGGATATCATGTCTTTAACTTTCTCATGTACCCCTAGACCAATTCTCCTTTAGAATTTGGTATTTAATCATTAAAATTAATTAGGTGTAGGTGTTAATTTCTAAAACCCTAATTTTAAACCCTAATTTTTTAAACCCTAGGTTTAAAACCCTAATCCAAAAAGGAACATGTTGATCTTTGCTTATCCATGAACTTGTTACTTTGTACATATACTTGTTGATTTCAATCCTTGTGTTTTGTACATATTTGTTTATCTTAACCATCATCCTTTGTACATATACTTGTTGATTTTTATCATTGTATTCTTATACTTATTACCCATTGTATTATCATTTGTATATACTTTGTTTACCTAATCCACATGCATGAGTTTCACATTCATCATCCATCATTCATCCATATATGAAACCATTTAAAGGTATACACACCCTTGCTCATTATCATTGATGATTGTTATACTCACTTGTTTATCTTTTGTGACACATATCATCACACACACACTTGAGGTATCCATTGATTGATTGCTTGAGTTGTTTGTTGAAAATCCAAAGGAATGAGAATGGTATTGACTAAAATTGTCAAGGTACTCAAACTCTTTTCCAAATCTCTTTTATTTTGTGTTAAAGTATTGTTAAAGCTTTTCACTTGTTTAAAAATGGTTTTGTATTGTTAAAGCTCAACATTTTAAAATCCACCCTTGGTTTTGTATTGTTAAAACTCAACCAATCTTTTGTTTTTAAACCTTGGTACTAAGAGGAGAATTATTCCCAGTGAAACTACTCTTAGTCCATTGACCTTGTATTATTAAAGCTTGGTCCCTTTGTTTTAAGATCTTGGTACTAAGAGGAGAATTATTCTCGGTGATACTACTCTTAATCCATTGACCTTGTATTGTTAAAGCTTGGCCCCTTTTATTAAAAAACTTGTTGAGTATTGTTAAAGCTTAACACCCAAAAATATTTTGGCCACTTTGGCCCTTTCATTTTTCCTTTTAAGAGGAACTACAAAATCTCTGACTTCCATTTTCTTTAAAAGGGGTATGTAGGCCTAAGATGCGATGTCTTATCGATCTCACTTTCAAAAACTTCTTTTCTCACCCCCACACTCTTTTTAAACAAGTTCACATATGCTTTTCAAAATACATGTAAACAAAAACAATAACATTTTCAAAGAGGTTCCCATGGAGTACCATGGATATGAGGGGTGCTTAAAACCTTTCCCTTGTATAATAAACCCCTCACCCAAATCTCTGATAAGTTTATTAGTTTTGATTTTAAAAACTTCTGTGGGTTTTATTCGCTCTTTCTCTCATTCCTCTTTGGAAACAATAAAGCGCGGTGGCGACTCTGTTTAAAACAAATGAGCTAAGTCTTTCTCATGGCTTTAGTCTCACCAATTTCACCGCTAGAATGAGTACTTTGACAAGTTTGCCAAGTGTCAACTTTTTAGATTCTTTACTATTTATAAAATTGCTATTTGAAGAAATGTTTCTATAATTATCTTTAATTGTTTTTTAATATTTAATTAATTATGTTTTGGCAAATCTAAAAAAAACCCTTTTATCTGATTTATCAATTACTTATTTTTTTAGGGGTAAAATAGGTACCGCAGAATGTTAACCCTATTAGTTAATTTTTTGAACGGATATTAATTATAACATTTGTTTTCAATGCAAACGTTTCGTTTCCCGGGCTCTCTCAATGCAAACGTTTCATTTTGTTTTCAATGCATAAATGTTTCTGTAATTTCAACAAAACATATCAAAATAATATTATATCACAACACTCTTTCTCTCTCTCTAGGGTTTTAGTTCGCTATGTTTGTTAGGGTTTCGACGATATGTCTGACGCTCCAGTGAGTCCTGGTGGTGGAAGCCACGAGAGCGGTGAGCACAGTCCGCATTCTAACATCCACGAGTATGCGCTCTAACATCCACAAGTAGGATAGGTTTCTTCCTATTGTAAATATCAGCCGCATCATAAAGAAGACTCTCACTGCTAATGGTAAAATCGCGAATGATGCTAAAGAGACGGTTCAGGAATGTGTCTCTGAGTTCATCAGCTTCATCATCAACGAGTATGTTTGATTTTCTTTTTCTCTTTGATTCGTACAGTGAATTGATTGTGATTTTGTTTTTGATTTGGTTGTATTGAAATTGTGCAGGGCTTTTGATAAGTGTCAGAGAGAGAGAGAGAGAGAGGAGGAATACGATTAACGGTGATGATTTACTTTGGGCGATGACGACGTTAAGTTGCGAGGATTATATTGATCCTCTTAAGATTTACCTTTCGAGATACAAAGAGGTCAATTCTATTTCAGTTTACTGTTTTTCAATTTTTTGCGATTTTACTTTACACACTTTTTTGGTCGCCGGTGAGAATAAATGAGAATCAGGTCCTCTGACAATGTTTAAAGAGTTGTTTTGAAGTTTTATTGTTGTTGGGCTTTTTACTGATGGTAATTTTTTTCTTTAATTTATCGTCGGTCAATTGGAAATGTTGCAAATGGAGGTAATTTCAAATCCTTTATTTTACAACGAATTTTTTGTTTCGTGTGTACATCTTTGTAATGGTTTAATTTTATGCTGCAGTTGTTGTAGTTATGCGGGATTTGTTACTTGCTGCTAATATGGAGTTCACAGGAAGCATCCCACAGGGTTTCCAAGTTTTTTTTTTTTGGAAAAGCAAAAAAATAATAACTAAATATAAGAGACTAGGCATAAGCCATGCCAAGTCTAAATGGTACATAGTTCACACCAGTACAGCCCATCAAAATAAGAGAGATACATAAAGGTACATAATGCCTATATTACAGAAAAGGAAGAATTGCACTCCTATGCTAAAACACATCAATCCTAAATATTCCACCCCATTATGATTCACCTCCAAATATGCCCAGTGGAGTTCTACTGTCTCCTATCCAAATAGCCTGAATCTCTCTGCCTCCAAATAAGGCAGAATGAAGTTGAAATCAAACTCTGTTATGAAAACAAAAATGTTACAGGTTGACAGTACAGAGAATTAACTCCCAACCGAAACGAACTGAAAACCGACCTCCGAATTGACACCGGTGAATACCAGACCGAGACAGAAAAATAGGATTTCGCCTAAATCGCCCGATTCACCCAATACTCCGCCGCTGGCCATTCAATAGCTGATTCCCAAACACGCAGCCGGGTTGATTATCCATTGGTTGAGGGAGTAGTTGAAACCTTTCCCTTTACACTTCAACCATTTCCACGTTGCAATCTTAATGTCTTCGCACATTTGTTCCGCTGATCTCGAACTATCTCTAAATACTTTTTCATTACGCCCATTCCACAGTATCCAAATACACGCGAACCAAATTACGCTGAATTTCTCCGCTTGCAATCTGCCCATTTGTTATACCCCAAAATTTGCCCACATATTTTTCAAGAAAACTCCAATCTGAAAATTTAGGGTCTCATATAATCATGGATTATTTCAACAAATATCCTGACATATGAAAAACTTAGTTTTTAGAATTTTTCTTATACAGTAATTTGGCTTGCAGTTGAATTTATTCTTACGCAAACACCAAATACTGTTTATTACTTCACACATGCTATTTATTTATTTACAGATAAATAGTACTGACACAATTGGTACAGAGTTAAATCTTTTTGCAGGCGCAGAATCAGGAAACTCAGACTGTACTGGTAACAGTATATATGTTATTTATTATGTCTGTGTTTTTCTAACAAGTCATGTAAATAAACTTTCATTTTTTACATAAAACAAAAACAACAACAAAAAAGAAAATTAACCTTGACTGTTGATTTTTCACTCTAACTGCTACATCAATACCTGAACAGTCAGTTGACAGCCAAACTGCTGGCAGTACAATTCTCAGTGTTTTGTACCATCAATCAAATCAATCTTTCACAATTCAAAATTCCAAGATTTTTGTTCAAGAAGTCTTCTGAATATCACATGATTAGCAGAGACTCAACACTGCACAAAAATCAGGTACGCTTAACTGTCTCCTACACAAACAGTCCCTAATCAAGGTTTTTCTTGTTTTTACAGGGGCAACAAGTTTTTGAGAGCTCAAATGGATTTCATATACATCCATATATCTCAAAGTACCATCAGACAAATTTTCAAACTTCAATTCACTCAGACGCACCGTCAGCAGCTCAAACAGTCAACAGACGACCCGTTTGACCAAAAAAGTCAACAGACAGTCAAAAATGAAATTTTTTGTCAAAGTCCATATTTTGTCAAAGGATTCATCATTTGATCATTGGATGATCATAATTCATCAAGGAAAGATCAAAAATCAACAAAACCCTAAGATTCAAAATTAGGGTTTTTGCCTGAAAAGTCAACTCAACTTTGACTGATCATAACTCTCTCATCCTTCATCCAAAAAATTCAAACCAAAGCTTGTTTTGAAGGAAATTCAATTATCTTTCAAATACCATTGATCCCATGGTCATTGGATTCACCATTTGAAAAATATGATCAAAGACATTACAGGTCATTTTCAAAGTCAACAAAAAGACACTTTTTTCAAAAGGACACACAAGGAGCTTCAAAAATCATTTTGACATGAGACCAAAGGCATTGGTTAGAGGACTCTTTGAGGTTTCCAAAAAGTGCAAGATCTCCTTCATATGACAAAAATTGAAGGATTTACACCTTGTTGAAGTTGGCTAAATTTTGGGAAAATGCATGAAACCAACATTGTTCAAAATTGTATTTTTTCCAAATGGGGCCAAGTTTTCAGCATTCAAACATCATTTCCATGATGATATGGGCCTCCCACGACCAAGACTAAGCCCACATCATTTTTTATCTATTTTTGGCATAATTTTATCTTATTTTAAGATTAAAATTAAAAAGAAAATGAAATGGATAAAGAATAGCTTGTATTCCAAGCAAGACTCATTCAACTCTGTCCCAAAGCAAAGTACAGCAGAGGAGAAGAAGAAAATCAAGCCATGGTGGCTTAAAGACAAAGCTACCAATGTTGAAAAAGTCAAGATTCCAAAAAACTCATCAATGCTTTTGGCTTAGTTTCTAAGCACTCTAATGCTTATAAATAGGCTATAGCACTTCAGTAACAAAGAGAGACAGAGATAGAGAGCAAAACTCTTGCTTGTAACACACTTGTAATCTCTTAAAATATTCAAAGAATTTTGAAATTCGAATTCCAAATTTAAGTCACTTTCCATTCAAACTAAACACTCAAATACCTTCCTTGAACATCACTGAAACTATCTCAATCAATTACAAGCCTTGAAGCTCACTGAATCGAGCTACACAGGTCAAAATTTATTCAAACTAAAATCAATTCGTATCTGGTTATTCACACATGTTTAACAAGATGTAGACATACTATTGAGTTTGGTTTGAGGTGTAGATCATTTCTGGAAACTTAATTGAAGTTTGGACACGTACAAACGAAATCACCATTTTAGGGTTCATAGCTTCAAAATTAGGGCTTTCCAAATTAGGCAAAATTAGAGGTTCTAATTAGTACCATTGAATTCGCATGGACCAAACGAATTGAACTGATAGGTCGCGCCAAGTTTATGTGTACGTTTGACCCTATTCGCTATTTTGCAGGTTTAGTAAGTAACCAATTACAGCGCTTTTGGTAAGAAAGCGCTATTAAAAGTCTTGTCTGAAGGTTGAAGACGAAGACGTGTCACCCCCCTATTGGTTCTGACGCGCGCGTTTTTTTGAATATAACCCTTGGTTTCAGTGTTTTGCAGGCGTGTCATAAGTGATGTTCCCTCACCATCTGGACCATCTGATCTCATTTATGACTCATCCAACGCTCCAGATCACGCGTGCACATCATACTCCCTCATAAATTTCCACACAGGATCAGTATCCTTTTATTTCTATTTTATTTTCTATTTTATTTTGATTTCTTTGTTAAATTAATTAAAAATAGTTTTAAAAATCCAAAAAATACACAAAAAATATTTTTAGACTTCTAAAATAATATATTATTTTCTGAAATAAAAATATTTTATTTTTCTTCATAATTTCAATATTTTGCATAATTAATTAGTATATATTTATATATTTTCTTTTTAATTATTCTAACCAATCAAAAAATCATAAAAAAATTGTTCTTTATATTAAATATTGTTTATATATTATAAACTAATTTTGTACATATTTTGAATAATTTTCTTTTTAAGTTTTAATTATTTGTATAATTATTTGCATAATTATGTTTTAATTAACTTAAATCAATTTCAAATCAATTTCCAAAAATTCCAAAAAAATTAGTTTTGTTTTAAAATTAATTAACAAATATTTTGTACATATTTTAAACTTAATTTCTAGGTTTAAATCTATTTTCATCTTTTTTCTTCATTTTAATTTAATTAATCATGCATTAATTATAATTAAAACCAATCATAAAAATTCCAAAAACATGCCTTTTATGTTTCTTGCAATTTAAAATTCCTAGATAAATGTATAGGATGTCAAATTCATGTAAATAGGCTAGTTTACATTTCCCGCACAATCGATGTAATAGCGTAGATTTACTTTCCGCACTTTACATTTCCGCACTTTAATTTCCAGCAAATATAAACTGCGTGTATGTCAAAGATAAAATTGAACCGTTAGATCACTAACTTCAAAGATAAATATCTGAATCCAATCACAATCACACTTGCACCTCTTGAGGTAATCCCTTCTCATTCTTTTCAAAATCAAAGTCAAAATTCCACTGTTTTGAGTACAAAATCGAACCTTGCTTTTATATCCGGTGAAAGGATAGATTTTTAAAGGAAATAGGATAAAGACCTTACAACTCAGGGTAGACCTCCTAGTTTGCTTGCTCAAATCAAAACAAACAAAATTCTCATACACTGTTGATTTTTCAAAACTTTCAAAAAAGACAATACTTTGTATACATCCAAACACGGGTTATTACAAAGTTAACGTTCTTTTCAAAACATCTTTCGAAAGATAAACAAGCATTTTGTATACATCCACACACGGATCATTACAAAATTCAAATTACAAAGGTATTTGAAACCACATATGAGCAATTTCAGAGCAATTGAAAAGTGATCGAAAGACAAGTGAGCTAAGCAAACTTAAGAGCCCATGGATAACCATGGATACAAAGGGTGCTAACACCTTCCCTTTGTATAACCTACCCCCTTACCCAGAATTTCTTAAAGGTCTTTTTTCTGTTTCTTTTATAAACCTTTCCTTAATTGGATAAAATAAAAGGTCGGTGGCGACTCTGTGAATTTTCAAAAAAAATGCGAAAGCATTAAGCGACAAAAAAGAGTCAGTTCACGTATCTCTACAGATCAGAGGTATGGCCCGGTATTAAAAAAAATCGGAGGTCCACAGAACTGGCGACTCTGCTGGGGAGATACTTTCAAAAACAAAATGTTTTCAAAAGGGGTTACCTTAAGAGAATAGATCACTTCGATGTTTTCAATTGATTGACTTGATTGCTCTATTTTTCAAAGGTTTGCTTGGGTATTTTGCTTGTGTGAAAGATTCTAACCCGAATCTCGAGATACCTTAAGTATATGACAATAGACCAAGGAAACTGTACGGCATGTACCGATACGGTTGATCTGGTAGTCATCGTTAGTGCGATACTTTGGTTTATACTGATGTCCCTTGAAAACGATCAAGGAGTATATTAGGCTTCCGAAATGTCATTAAACACTAATTTGTCTTAGAACCTTTTTAGTTGAACTTGACTTGTGGCCTTTTAAGTGGCTAGCTTTGAAATTGATCGAAGTTAGTTATCCTCGAGGAATATTTTGATCGGCCGCTCGAGCGCCGTATTGAGATGTTACTTCCAAGGATCATAGAACCCGAATCCAATTCTAGGACAGGTTTTAACCAACTCAACTTCAGTGGGGAGGGTATCACCTATCAGCTCCATGCAAGCCTTTAAACCTAAGGCTATTGTTTGATTTGTTTTTGTGTGCCACATGTTTGCATCATAAGCATATCATTTTTTGCACCAAACACTTCAAGGATCAAAGAGTTTACCTTTGTTTTTGCAGGTAATGGCTCCCGCCACCAAAGATTACATCCGAATCAACATCTCAACGGTACCATCTGAACTAAAAGACTTAGTGTCAGAATTCCCCAGGAATGTTCAATTCACTGAAAGGCATGGTCACCTACTCCATTTG